>NW_027492342.1:132500-304670 GCF_021521415.1 Bidens hawaiensis | reverse complement strand
TCCCTTTCGCCAATTTCCCTACTTGTTTCTCCAATTTATTCTTGTACTATGTTCTGACCATTTCCTGTTCCCTCTTTAACCACATCACTGGGTCTTATTCCTCGTCATCTGTTTCAAACGGGATTTTTTGACCATCGTCGTGTGTTTCCACGAATCAGAATGATGTGTCTTGTTGGGGATGATCCACTTCGACATATTCTTCTCTTTGCCTCAAACTTCCTTCCGGGGTCCCATCTAGGTTGGGTCCTGCACGGTTGGAGGATTGTGGTGTTATCGGTGGAGGTCTGCGAGAACTCGTAATTTTAACTTTAACTTTTCAGTTCTAGCCGATATGGATGGCGCCAATGAAGAAACACTAAGTCTAACCCAATGAGGTTAAACCTAATATCTCGCCCATGGATTAGTTTATGGATTAAACCAGACTAATAAATCCAGCTTATCGCCTAACCCATCATCTCACTACGAATAAGAGAAAGTTCCGGCAGACCACACACCTGCAAAACCAAACACCATGAGCTCGTTACGAGAAGGGGAATAAGGGGGTCTTCTCGTAACCACCATCTGACGTGAGAATGAGTATGGTAAGTGGTCAGAATATAGTTTAAGGAGCTAGAGAGCGCAAGATTGGAATCCTTTTACCGTTGACTAACATCTGTAGTTATAACCGAAGAGGGGAAAAGGTTGGGCCAACTGTCCCGCTGAATGGAAGTTTCTCCCGTCATGGTCGAGCATGACGGCTTATCCTGATTGGCTGCTTATCCTGATTGGCTGGACAGACTGGCCAATGATGTTCTTTCATTTGATGCGAGTACAGCGTTGGCTCTTTCTCATTGGTCCATCGTGCGTCCATACAACAATTGGTACTACGCAGTGGTATTCCACCACGTGTCCTTCCTGTGGCAGCACTTCCGCTGTTCTTTCTTTTAGTGCGAGTACAGCGTTGGCCCTTTCTCATTGGTCAACGTGCGTCCATATAGCAATTTGTACTACGCAGTGGTATTCCATCACGTGTCCTTCCTGTGGCAGCACTTCTGTTGTTCTTTCTTGCATAGATTGTTATGGGATTATCTTCCGTTGTGGTCTGTAACCTCCTCTCGGAATATATCTTTTCTGCGAGTTAACTTGTTATTTGTATGAAGTGTTTTATACCTTACCCCCACAAAACTCATAATTAGTAAATTTGTAGTCTCAATTCCTATTAGATGCACACCAATGGAACCCTCCAACAAGTCTATTGGAATTTGCTTTGTAAGACTATATTAATCAAATCTCATCATCCATACATAACGAATTATTGTGGTATATTAATATCATAATATATGAACCGTAAGAATTAGTAGTCTTATTGAGACTAGAAGAAATCAAATCGATATATGATGTAATTAGGTATGCAGTATTTACAAACAAAAGAACTCTTTGAAAATTGCCAAATTACCATCAACAAATAATTAACAACACTACTACTCGGGAACACATAAAATTTAAATATCTGCTTATTTCTTTCAAATTCTGAAACACTAAATTAAATTATAACTTTCTTTTCTCTCTTCAAAATCTTTTCCCTTCCGTTCTTTTGTTTAATATACACGAGAACAAAGTGAGAGTAATGTATTGTTACTGTAATTGTGCGACGTTAATACGTTATGTATGCTTTTCCTTTTTTACTTTTTGTATAATACGTATTTGGGTTAGAAGAAATGACAGGACTAGATCAATTTGTTAAGGTTTTCATGATTTTCTCTCTCCCTTTAACACAATTATAAAATCATCACCATCTTCTTTGTTTTGATTAAGGGTAGAAATTTAGTTAGCATAACTTTCAAGTTTCACCATTCTTTCATTTCTTATTTACACATCTACAATTACAAGTTTGTGTGTTTTAACTGTTACACATTTTGTTTCTCTTTTATACACCGAGGTTTCTTTTCGTCTTTCTTTCTGTCCTTCTATTGATTTTCTTTTAGATTTATTTTTTATTTACATATCTACAATTACAAGTTTGTGTGTTGTTGTACATTGTGTTTCTCTATTTGTACATTGAGGTTTCTTTTCCTCCTGCTGTTTTTCTTTTAGCTTTATCTTTTATTCCTTTTTTTTCAGTTTCCTTTTAAACGCACAACAAACATATAATGCCTGGTATTCCGCACAGGGTGATCCAATGGAAAAAGGTCATCTCTAGCTAGCCCAACCCAGTCGTACAAAGACCTTAAGCGCCTCAAAGTTATCTCCAGTTTTGAAAAAAACCGACCCCGTGCTTGGGTCTCCATTGAGAAACACATGCTTAATACCACTACACCACATTAAAAATGGCAATTTCCTTTTTATTTAACTTGCATATTAACTGAACATGTAATATTTTTTTGCGTCGGTTTTGTTTTCAACCATTTTCCCCCCTTTTTTAGTTAACTCACTTGTTAATCTAACCCATTGGCCAGACATGTTATAATTTTGGGTTTTATCTGTTGTTTAGTATTCATTGTAGCGCACGTGTTTAAACGTTACATAATAATAATAAAAATCAACAAGCAAACATGTTTTGTTATCTTTTTGATTACATTACGTTTGTATATTTGGATATTGATTCTCTAGTTTACCATAACAAGTACATCAAAACACAAAAAAGTTTATTTCTGACGCATGTGTATTTAGTTGGGGTGTTTTTCTTTTTTGTTTGTTTTTTCTTTTTTATTTGTGTTTTTTCGCTTAGGTAAAAAAGAAAAAAAAGGCTAAATTTATGATTCAAATAATACTAGAAAGGTTATTCTGCATTTGTAACATTAAAATTTCAAATGTAGATTTTTGACTTGATTATTTGATACCAATTGTCGTAGAGAATATTCTGTTACGTTTGTCCAATAAGAATAAGAAAAAAAATTAAAAGATGTGGAATCTCTCGATTGCGAGTATGAAATGGTGAAATCACAAGATCAAATAAGAAATATATGTAGATAATCCACACACACTACAAGACATGACCTCCCATAGTACCATTTATAGCTCTTTGAATACAAGACATGTTAAATACAAGTACGCCCCTAGCTAACTAACTTTCGTGCACACGCATTAACCCCATAGCATATTTTACGCGAAACCAATATCCTTCCGTTTAAGGCTTTAGGCGAGATTTTTGTTCACATGTAACTTGAGACTTTCTTTTAAACTATCTTTCACGTTTCATTTATTGTATCCATCAAATATGTATTCATCTGCTCTCTTTTACCTCCTACTTACCCATTGTATTTTCGAACCCTAATTGGTAAGTTAATGATGATGCAAGATTAATGTCTTAAAGATCATTTTTAAACATATATCAAATATGTATATTCATCTTTAAAGATTTATATAACCAATGTTTTATTTGTGTTTGGAAATTCATATTTAATTTGCTACAAGTTGTATATATTTGTAAGAATAGTTTTATGTTACATACATATTTGTAAATTATTTAGTTTAACTTTATTGATATGAATTAATCCTTTTAATATCTAATGATTTAAAGATTTGATTATGTAGAAGGCTAACTAATTTCAATGGAAGACAAGAGTTACATCCAAAGAGTTGAGGTATGTATAATAGATTACTAGATACTTTGTGTATTTACAAATATAATTATTTTTTTATATACATGTTTTAAATTATGATAAAACATCTCTATAAGTTTCTATAAGCTACAAATATTCATTACTATATGCATGGTTTTTTTTTTTAAATTATGTTTAGTTGATATAGAAAATATTATTCTTCAACAGATGGATTTTGATAAGTGAACAATCAAACCTATCATATGAAACACTACGAAAGCAGATAAGTATTATATTTTTTTTGATTACTTTATAGTTTATGAATTTGTTATCATCTCAACATCTATTAGGGGGGAAGCGACACTCATGAGTACTACCTATGCATCGATCAATCCTATACTGTCACCTCATTTCTACCCATACCCACAAACCACAAAATTACTGGTAACACATATCCACAAGTATCCTAGAACATTTTTAATTCATTTTAATTCTTCAATGGTCAGTAATAAAACAATTTTATGTAACAAACCTTTACCATGGATTGAATCCATGCACCTTACTCATATGGGATGGGGTGATGTTGCCATATGATTTGGAAGCCATGTATCCTACCCAATGGGTGGTTCGACCTCTCTTATAGGTGATAAACTTAAAGAAAATTTGTTATAACTTTATATCATTATCTATTATACAACAAATTTTGATGAGGGGTCAAGCACTGTAGCTATATGAAACACTACGAAATCAGATAAGTATTGTATTTACTTATTTGATTAATTTATAGTTTAATATTTGTTATAACTTTATCTCAATATCGATTGTAGGTGACGAACTTAAAGCCCATTCCATTTCATCAATTCAAGATTATGAAAACCTATTTTCTATTTGGTGTATATCATTATTGTATTAGGGAAAATATTAAAATGTATATTCTTGTGGATGAATAAATAAATTTAATTATATTGAAATGTATATACTTGTGGATGAATAAATATTTTTATCATATATTGTAACTTTAATATTTGTTATAAATTTATCTAATTCAAGATTATGAAAACCTATTTTTCTGTTTGTGTATATTATGATTGTATTTGGGAGTATATAATTATTTATTGATTTGTGTATATCATTGTATTAGGGAATATGTAATTATATATTGAAATATATATTTTTGTGGATGAATAAATATTTTTAAAATATTGTGAAGTTGCCACTATTGTAATAAGCACCTTGTATATACTATACATTGATAACAAAGCGGTTCACGATCCAAAACAATTATAGACACCGGTGTTTTGCCTGTTATAACACCGGTTTTTTAACAACGTCCCCGGTGTATTTAACTTACAATGGTTTTTTAACGTTGTAATTTACAAATATATACACCGGTTTGAGGCCCGTTGTAAATTTTAGCACCACCGTTAAATGTTAACTGCCGTCTAGATATAACACAACGGTTGTTGAACCACTTTAAATATCACATTATATCATTTGAAACACAACATATATAATGGTTTCCAGACTGTTTCAAAAACACTAAATAACCGTTTAATAATGTCTTCTTCTATACTAGTGATAATGTTGTTCGCTTTGGCCATGACGTACCGCCATCGCTTCATAGATTTGCTTTTGGTTGCTCAGGTGGTGACTTCCTAGGAGGTCACACATTCTAATACTACTCCCACCTGAGCACGCTTAACTGTGGAGTTCTCTTCTCATCCACTATCATTAAGCACCCAAAACACGTTATGATGGGGAAGGTATCCACCTTCTTATAAAGAAGGTTTCATTCTACTCCCTAACCGATGTGGGATGTCACAATCCACACCCCTTAGGGTCTAGCATACTCACAGGACCTGGCACCACCAATCCGACCCTGACTTTGATACCATCCAGCCTAGCTATTGCCACACCATAATATTGTCTTCTTTGGCCGGGACGTATGATGCGTGTGTAGAGTGACAGAAAAAGTGTTGGTTATTCAAAAGAGTTTTATTTCACATAGAGTCGATTTTTAAATTTAAAATATTATTTTTATCTTAACTAGACTACACACAAATATGCAAATATACATATCGTATATGTAGTATAGTATGGGTAAGAACTAAGCATCGATCCATTGACACGCTTATTTGATTTTAACTACTAATTATTGTATTTATTTTAACCAGAAGTATCATCATAGTGGTTCTGGTTTAGCAAGTTAATTTCAAAGAAATTTAAAAGCATAAATTAAAGATAATATTTTTTGGATTTTTATATTTTTTTTATAGAGATGCTCAAAGCTAAAAGTGTACCATCTTGGTTAAAACTTCTCTTAACTTGGTTTAGCAATTGATTTGTAAACATGTTATATAAATTTATTTTGGTAATTAAATGTGAGAATAACACATTATTCCTAAGTCATGTTATTCCACGATAGTTAAAGAAAGAGATATGCATAACTTCATGTTCTCCTTAAAAAAACATCATTTTATGTAAGCAAGTTGGTTTATGTTAAGTATTCATGAGGGAACTTACTTTAAAGATGAGATAAACTCTTAAATTACTAAGTGAGCTGTCTTTGGTATTTTAGTAAAAATAACCTTTGTATTATACTTAAAATACCAATTGAGATTAGTTTAAGTTATAAATGATCAACCTTGAATTACCAATTATTAATCCACATAACTCTTACACGATTATAGAACTTTGTAATAACAACCCAAGAGTTGTTTAAAATAGATTATGTTGTACACTCACTTGATGAGTAACCAACCAATTTTAGTGGATTAACCTTAGCAATTCGTTTCCACATCATTGTGTACGTTGCCATTTTAAAGATGACTAATTACTACCAATAATTCGTTTGGTCCACGTTCATATTAGGATTTATATTTTATCAACCAAGGCCTCACAAGAATGGCAGTTCACCAACTTATCATCTTGCTTGGCACTTGGGTGTCTCTTTTAAAGGAGATATAACATTCCTCATTAAGCGATAATTACAACATAGTCTTTATTTTTTAAAAATCAATACCATGTTTAACCAATATTATTAAACTTTAGTTAAGACTCATTATAAACCAAGATGATACCATGAAAGTTAGCCAATAATATGAATAAGTTATACATCAAAGTAATAGATACAAACATGATCATTTGTAAGGCCCTGGTCCCGGTGCCCTATATTGGACGTTGGATCTACTCATCAACACCGTTCTAAATATCAGAGTGAATTAAAAATTTGGCGGACACATAAAAGTCAACCATTCATTACATAACTTAAATTTAAACAAATATTAAAACATGTCTTTACGTTCAATACATCACACAACATCAAAACTTCCATTCTTCATATGTCAGTTTCTTTATTTCCCTACCATTTGTCCCTCTTCAAGCCAGTTGTTTCATTCTACTCACCACGTACATACTAAAAGTCAGCTACGTACACACATACTTACTTCATTACTTTCGTACTTTCATATTTTTCATACTTTCCTTCTTTCTTGCTTGATCTTACTACTCTGCACATAATCATTTCTACATTTTAAAGAGCATTTCTCCAGACTTCCTCGAGTATTATTAGGGCCCAGTTCCCTTTCTTCCTCGGAAATTATTAGGGTCAAGTTCCCTTCTTCCTTAGATATTATTAGGGTCCGGTTCCCTTATGCATCGGATAACCATACAACCATACATCTTCCTTGACTTTTGTTAGGGTCTGGTTCCCTTATGCGTCAGATGACCATACAACCATAAAATATATATACATATGTTCATATACATTTAATTATATACATCTAATTCTTTATACATTAATTCATTATCTCAATATCATTCATACACATTCATATAGCATACACTTACCACTTAAGGGAAGTGTATAAACTAAGCACATAGGAGTATGCACACAACCCCAAAAAATCATGACAAGGAAATGGGGCTAGAAACTCACATGAGTCCTGCTTCTTTCTAAGTTAACTATAATACCCCTCCTTAGCTATGCACGACTACAATTAACTACCCCTAACTAGATAATATTTTATGTATGTGAAACCCCTAACGAACGGGGGTCCGGTGGTAGCGCCCCTGGCAGCTGGGTCCTAGGGGCGGCAGCCCCTAGCGGGGTCCAAGGGGCAGAGCCCCTGTTTGGGGTTAATCCTAGGTGGCAGCCCCTAGCAGGGTCATCAGATTTTATTTTCATTAACAAGGCTTCATTAACAATTCAAAAAAAAATGAAACTTTAAACGAATCGAGTTTCATTTGAATCGAGTTTCATTCTAATTGAATCGAGTTTTCATTCAAATCGAATCGAGTTTTCATTTTAATCGAGCTGAGTTTTTATTCTAATCAAATCAACTTTTCATTCTAATCGAACCGAGTTTCAGTTCGATTCTATTCATTTCACTTTGATTTGATTCGTTTCAATTCAATTCGATTCGTTTCAATTCGATTTCGATTCATTTCGTTTCAATTCGATTCGATTTGTTTCATTTCCTCCAAAAAATCGAGTTTCTTAGGAACTCGATTCGAATATGGTTTCCATGCCTTTCCATTATAATCACTTATTTACATCATATGACCGTTTTCCTGATGAAACGAGCTATGGGCGATAAAAACTTCAATTTCTTACTTTAACTTGGTCCGAACGTCACTAGTTCGTGCTGATTCATCCCAAACAACTTGTTTATTACAATGTTTACTTTTTTCCTGCATGATATGACCCGATTTGCCTTAGTATCAAGTCTTAAGACATATCGACATCTAAAACCTAACCTTTACACCAAGAACGTACCTTTTGGGCTCCGGTTTAGTTTGGATCTGGACCAACACAGGGATCTAGACGTGTTTCTTGTTTGTCTAGGGAAATCAGCTGCAAATCACCCTCTTTCTTGCTCAGATATGGATTCGGGATAAAGGAGAGTGTTTGTGTGTATTTTTGAGTATGTGGAGGCAAAGGTTTGATTGTGTGGAGACCAAGGTGGAAATGTGGGTTTAAGGTTTTAGGAAGGTTTAAGGGTATTTAAATACCTCTAAGCCTATGGACTAAGGCCCATCTCAATCCCTTATTCCATCTATTATTTCCCAAGCTCACACTCTATTATTTTTATTTAACTTAACTAAATAATAACACGCCATTAAGTAAACGAAATTTTTTTATTTATTATTATCAAAAGTAGGATGTTAGAAAATTAAAACAATCTAATCAATTTGGGTGAATAATCTTTGATGCTAATGACTTTTTCCAAGAGCTTAATCTCTTGGATCTTCAAAATATAGATAGATGGGATAAGTCCATTGTTAATGGTGGTGAAATGAGGTAAGAGAAGTCTATTAAGTGTTTTTGGTGTGTGCATTCGTTGAAGAATGGCAAGGTATTTATAGGCTGATCATCACGGCCCGTGCTGATGTGAACACGATCGTGTTGAGTGTTTGGTCAGATAGTGTTAATTGTCTGGTCTCAAAATGTTGGAATACCGTATGCCCGAGACACATAATTAGGTTAATGTGGCTAGCCGTGTTTGATCCAAGTCGGGTCATACCCAATAACGAGTTAGACACATACCAATTATGTATTTGTTAAGATAAGATCTATAAGACAAATACAGAACACAATACATTCAGAAAATCGGTTTCTGAATACTTACTTGAAAGTGTTAAATAAATTAATTGGTTAATTTATTTATTCAAATAATTATTATTGGAATGATTATTTAACTATATGATCTTTTGTAAAATGGTTTATAAAAGATGGGGTGTTTATATATTTTATAAAGTATAAAATAAATAAAAAAAAAAAAAAAAAAAAAAAATATATATATATATATTGGGGCCGGTTTTGGGTGGGCCCCACACCCCACTAACTTGGTCAAAATCATTAACATGCAAAAGATGGAGGTTGAGTGTATAAGTGTTTATATCTACCTAACCATGCATTCTTGGGTGTGATGATGATGAAGACCCTTTTTAATAACTTTCAAGTAAACAAAAACATACAACTCTTCCTTTCTTTCTTTCTTGTTTACGGCCAAAAGGAAAAAGGAAGGGCTCGGGTCTCGTTTTTCCGTGTTCAAGCTTCCTAGCATAGCTCGGTGTGTGTTGGAGGCTCGGGGTATATTCCGTTTGAGGGTTTTCCTTTGAAAGTCTAGTAGCATCATCATCATCTTCTTCAACCATCTACTAAACTCTTAAAGGGTTAAGATTGTAAGTATTTATATAGCTTTGATTGTTTAGTTGTTCCCGTATCATGTGATCCTAGCTTCGGGTTTCTAGTAAATAGATTATTGGTAATCTTGCAATGAATAAACTAGGTTGTTCATATGGTTAGTTTGTCTATCACGTTTCCGCATTAATTATAACTAGTTAAACGGTTAACTAAGTTTGTAAATTCCATAGAAACCCAACAAATGGCATCAAGAGCCGGGATACGGGAAACTAAGCTTCGGGTTCTCGGTTTTTTTATTTTCCCCTTGAAAGATTTTATACAAAAATTAACATGCATGATATTTTTGTATTTAATCTTGTTATTGTTTTTGGCTTTGTTCAAAAAAAAAAAAAAAAAAAAAAAAAAAACCGGGCAAATGGGCCGAAGCCCAATTCGGGTGAATTTGGGCCGAAGCCCATTTTGGTTATTTGGGCCGAGCCCATAAAATTTTATTGGGCCGAGCCCATAAAGTTTTAAATGGACCGAGCCCATGGTTATTATTGGGCCGAGCCCATATAGTTTTATTTGGGCCGAGCCCATGCAGTTTTTAATTGGGCCGAGGCCCATAATCTTGTTATTGGGTCAAGCCCAAATGGGTTGGGCTAGGCCCGATAAAGCAAAGGGGTTTTTGGAACGGGTTCCTATGACATATCGGGTTATGTTTGTTAGTACTAGACCGAGCCGTAGACCAAATGGATGTTTTGTTTGTGGTTGATGTTGTGATTGTAATTTATTATTCAAAGTATCGGTTTGTAATAATTTATTAGGGGCTATTTTGTAATTATTTATTCATATGGGTATGTAATAAATAGGTAATTTGTAATATCTTTATTTTATAGAAAAAAATGTATTAGGACATTTAATTTTGTAAAATTTAAGAAGATTGCAAAGTTGGAAGTTTGGGCCTAATTGGGCCGGGTATGGTCATAATGGGTTTCACAAGCCCATTAAGGGATTCAAGCCCAAAAGGACCTAAGCCCACCAATTGAGCCCAAGTGGAAGCTTATGGAAGCTAAGGCCCAAGTTCAAGCCCAATGGATCACAACAAGGTTGAAGAAGATGCTCGAAGCATTTGGATGCGGGATCGAGTGGGAGCTACAACATCCATGTGTCATGTGTCCCTTAGGATTGGACCTAAGACACACACTTGTTTCGGCTAACAAGTGTGGTCTAACTTAGTGGCTCGTGTCTAGTATATATTGTTTTGTATGCTTGTTGATTGATTGTTTGATTGTGTGGTTGTTAGATATTAGGATATCAACTCCGTCACATAGAATTAATTAACAAAGCATAAAACGGGTTCTAATAATTATCGATAATTACGTGACACGTAGTTTAATAAAATGGAATTATTAACTAGCCGTCTCACGCCCATAATAAAAATGGTTTTATTATAAATTAGTTTTGAAAATGGTTTCAAAATCATGTTTCTAAATGCATGTTAGAACATGATTTAAAGTTTTATATCTAGAATTATTAAAACTAAAAATCCCTTTAAAATTAAGGATAATAAGTTAAACACCATCCTTTTGTATAACACTTAACATATTAGTAAGCTCTTAGTGGGAAAAAGGTCACCTAACCGCATAGAGTAAATTAACATGTTAAGGTAATATTGGCATATAAATGGGAAAAAGGTCACCTAACCATTTGTATGTTAATATTACAAGTTGATACAAGTAGGACAACTTAAATTAGAACCATGTGAAGAGGGTCACCCAAGCATGGGGTCTAATGGGTGTTGATGGGATAAACATGCCAACACGAAATATGATTTCGAACCGGTCCCATAAATTCTAGAAGTTGCAAAAGGGTTTGCAATTGTTATGAATAACTACCTTGATAAACCGACAAAGGGAAAAAGGTCACCTAACCGGAGTCGGGTTTATCGTTGGATTCTAGATTTTAATTATTAATTATATTTGGTATATATAAAAGGGTATTAATAATTAAAAGGTTAAAACACTAAAATGAACTTATTTAAAATTCTGCAGATGGCCACACACGTCGACGACAACATTATCCCTAACGTCCAAAACGTATCTCTCCGATCTATTCTCGCTAAAGACCGTCTTAACCACAATAACTTTTCGGATTGGTTCCGAAATTTAAGGATTGTTCTAAAACAAGAAAAATTATATCATGTTTTGGAAACACCTATCCCCGAAGAACCGGAAGAGGGAACTGAGGTCGAATACATGAATTGGGTCAAACTCACGGAAGATTCCATTCAAGTATCATGCCTCATGTTGGCGACTATGGTTCCCGAAATCCAAAAGGATTTCGAAAACCATAATGCGTACGACATGATTACTCAACTTAAGGAAATGTTCCTTAAGCAATCGAGAGTGGAAAGGTTCGAAACGGTTCGAGCCTTACATGCATGTAGAATGGATGATAGTCAACCAGTTTCATCTTATGTACTTAAGATGAAAAGTTATATTGATCGGCTCACTAAGCTCAATTGTCCCATCTCAAATGAGTTAGCAACGGATTTGATCCTTAACTCTTTGTCGAAAAGGTTCGACACTTTCGTGTTAAATTATAACATGAACGGGTGGGACAAAACCATTGGAGAACTTCACTCAATGCTTAAAACAGCCGAGGCGAGCATGGGCAAAAGGGTTTTACCCGTGTTTGCAATCAATGAAGGTAGATCCAAGAATCGATCTTAACCCAATCTTAAGGCTAAGGTAGCTAAAAGGAAGGGTCCCCTATGCATCTTAAGGGTAAGGGCAAATCACCGGTTATGGCAAAGAAACAAAAGGTTGTGGAACCAAGGGGTCATAAGGATGATCCTTGTTTTGGTTGTGGGGAGACCGGACACTGGAAACGCAATTGCCCGGTCTACCTAAAAGAGCTAAAAGACAAGAGGAATGCGGCGCATACCTCGGGTAATGTCTTTATGATTAATGTTGAGCTAAATCTTATTTCTTCTAACACATGGGTATTGGATACCGGATGTGGAACTCATATTTGCAATTGGTTGCAGGGGTTCAAAAAGAATGAAGACTTAAAGAAGGGCGAAGTGAATCTTTTCATGGGCAACGGTGCTAGAGTACACGTGGTCGCTAGAGGAGACTTCACTTTATCACTTCCAAGTGGTTTGGAAGTTGTTTTAAAAAATGTTTTGTATGCTCCTAGTTTGACTAGGAACATTATTTCTGTGCACCTTCTTAGACAATGTAACTTTGACTTTAAATTTGTAGGATCGGAAATGCATGTGTCATCTAATGGTATCTTTTATTTAAAGCTGTACCAAACAACGGTATTTATGAATTGGTTCATGATAATACCTCAAATAGCTCATTATATCAAACTTCTACTAAAAGACTCAAAAAGGGTTTGAGTGATTCCTACATTTGGCATTGTCGCCTTGGACACATAAACAAGAATCGTATAAACACTCTCCAAAAGAATGGTCTTTGAAAACAAACGAGTTAGGTTCGTTTGATGAGTGTGAATCTTGTATTCAAGGCAAGATGACCAAAGAGCCTTTCAAAGGTACAAATGAAAGGGCTAAGGATTTGTTAGGTATCATACATACGGATGTATGCGGACCTTTCAAGCCAACTAGTAGGAATAGTGAAAGGTACTTCATTACCTTTACCGACGATTTTAGTCGATATGGGTATGTTTATCTAATGAAACACAAACATGAAGCCTTTGAATGTTCAAAGAATTTCAAAATGAAGTGCAAAATCAGCTCAACCGAACAATCAAGGTACTCCGCTCCGATAGAGGAGGCGAATACCTAAGTGATACTTTTCAAAGTCATCTTAGAGATTGTGGAATTATTTCACAGCTCACTCCTCCTGGAACTCCTCAACATAACGGAGTATCCGAAAGGAGGAATCGAACACTGTTGGACATGGTTCGATCAATGATGGCACGAAGCTCACTACCCGCCATCATTTTGGGGATATGCGTACTTACAGCGGCTCGTATTTTGAATATGGCCCCGACCAAAAAGGTGGATCGAATACCCTATGAAGTGTGGCATGGAAAAGTTCCATCCTTTTCATATTTAAGGGTATGGGGATGCATAGTTTATGTTAAACGTGACACCCCAAATAAGCTTGAGGCTCGATCCATCAGGTGTATCTCATAGGATACCCAAAGGATGATATAGGATATATATTCTATGATCCTAGTGAACAAAGAGTGTTTGTTCACGCAAAGGATACTTCTTAGAAACTAGGTTCCTTATGGAAGGACCTAGTGAAAAGAGAGTGGAACTTGAAGAGGTTCAAGAATCACTGGATGATACACAGTTGGTCGATACTAGCTTTCAACACGAGGATGTTGAAGATGATCAAATGTTGATCATACGCACGTTGCTCGCCAGATCTAGTAGGGTTAGTCAACCTCCCAAGAGATATGGATTTCTTGTGGATGATTGCTACTTGATTGATTCGGATGAACCGATCTCCTACAAAGATGCTATGTCACAACCTGATTGTGACAAATGGCTTGAAGCCATGAGCGCCGAGATGCAATCCATGCACGATAACCAAGTTTGGGAATTGGTTGATCGTCCACTTAACTCAAACTGGTTGGATGTAAGTGGGTCTTCAAAAGAAGACCGATATGCATGGAAATTTAGATACTTACAAAGCTCGACTTGTCGCAAAAGGTTTCACGCAAACTCAAGGGATTGATTATGATGAAACCTTCTCGCCAGTCGCGATGCTTAAGTCGATCAGGATATTGTTTGCCATTGCAGCTCATTTTGATTATGAGATACTGGCAAATGGATGTCAAGACCGCTTTTCTAAATGGATATCTTGAGGAAGATGTCCATATGGTTCAGCCTGAAGGTTTTGTCGATCCATCTAATCCTGATAAAGTTTGTAAGTTAAGGAAATCAATCTACGGATTGAAACAAGCATCACGGATGTGGAATCATCGTTTTAATGAAGAAATCAAAGCGTTTGGTTTCGTCCAAAACGGTGATGAGGCATGTGTGTATAAATGGGCTAGTGGGAGTATAATCATTTTCCTTATTTTGTATGTCGATGATATACTTTATTTGGAAATGATATACCAAGTATGGAAAACGTTAAAACGTGGTTAGTAGTCGTTTCTCAATTAAGGATCTTGGAGAAGCGACATATATCTTGGGAATAAAAGTCTATAGGGATAGACAAAGGAAATTGATCGGACTCAATCAAAGTGCGTACATTGATAAAATCCTAAAGAGGTTTAGGATGGAAAACTCTAAGAAAGGTTTGTGCCTATTCCTAGAGGAACTGTATTAAGCTCATCCCAAAGTCCTAGCTCTAAGGAAGAGCAGGATAGGATGAAGCATGTTCCTTATGCTTCGGCAATAGGATCTATATGTATGCAATGATGTGCACTAGACCGGATGTCTCGTATGCTTTAAGCATAACAAGTAGATACCAGCACAACCCAGGTGACAGTCATTGGATGGCTGTCAAGAATATATTAAAATACCTTAGAAGGACTAAGGATATGTTTTTAATATATTGGTCTGGTGAGGAGGAACTCGTCGTAAAGGGTTACGTGATGCGAGTTTCCAAACTGACCGAGATGATTCTCGGTCACAGTCGGGATATGTTTTCATCTTAAATGGAGGCGCTGTCTCTTGGAAGAGTTCGAAGCAGGATGTTGTCGCGTTATCCACTACAGAATCTGAGTACATCGCCGCTTCAATGGCAGCCCAAGAGGCTGCATGGATGAAAAAGTTCATCATGGATCTAGGGATTATCTCTTCCATTCAGGAGCCCCTAGAGATATTCTGTGACAATGAGGGTGCTATTGCACAGATCAAGGAGCCTCGTGCTCATCAGAAAACGAGGCACATTGAGCGCAGATTCAACTACATAAGGATGAAGTTGAAAAAGAGAAAAATATGTATTCATAAAGTTCATACCGATCAAAATATTGCGGACCCACTCACGAAGCTCCTCGATAGGCCAAAGCATGAGGGTCATGTTTGTGCATTAGGACTTCGTATTCTAGTGAGTGGATTTAATCCGTGTTTAGTGTTTGTTTAAGAACGAATGTAATGGGTATCTCATGAAATTAATTAAGTTTTAATTATTAAATGAGTTATGTTCTATTTTTGCATGTTTAATCCATGAATGACTTATGTTGTTCTAAACGTCCGTAGTCGATCATGCTTGTGGGAACAAGTATGAAGGTAAGACTATTATGAACCTGGATTGGTTGATATTCATGTGATGAATATAAGGCATAGGTTTGCCACCAAGGTTCATAGATATTTGTGGGATACAAATATTGGACATGATCCGCTCTCGAGGATCACTGCATGGAGTTAGTGCAACTGATCATAAGTAATCCTTGAGTAAAGGCGAGTATCATTGTGTCCTTTGACCTGAGATGCATATTGGATCTGACCTTTCATCAAGTCTGATAACTTGACTCTCTTCTTTGTTTTTCGGTAACACGATGACATAAAAGAAAGAGCTCAGATATCATACGAGATGTCAACAAGGATGTATGCAGTCAAGATGGGATTTGTTCCTCTTATGTGTTGAGAGTTTAGATGTCTAAGGCCTGTTAAGTTAAATCAATGAGAGAATGATCAATCTATGTCTCTTCGATTTGACAGGACATCTAGTAACAAAGGGATGTAATGATAAGACTTACCTATATCATATCAAGTATGGACTTGAAGGGGATGATGTTATTGAATGGCACTTAGTCAAACACACTAGGGGTGGTGACCTGTTGTTAGGCGGTATTCACCATTAGCATTAACTTCTTATGAGTCACGTGCAAGTGGGAGATTGTTGGAATACCGTATGCCCGAGACACATAATTAGGTTAATGTGGCTAGCCGTGTTTGATCCAAGTCGGGTCATACCCAATAACGAGTTAGACACATACCAATTATGTATTTGTTAAGATAAGATCTATAAGACAAATACAGAACACAATACATTCAGAAAATCGGGTTTCTGAATACTTACTTGAAAGTGTTAAATAAATTAATTGGTTAATTTATTTATTCAAATAATTATTATTGGAATGATTATTTAACTATATGATCTTTTGTAAAATGGTTTATAAAAGATGGGGTGTTTATATATTTTATAAAGTATAAAATAAATAAAAAAAAAAAAAAATTATATATATATATTGGGGCCGGTTTTGGGTGGGCCCCACACCCCACTAACTTGGTCAAAATCATTAACATGCAAAAGATGGAGGTTGAGTGTATAAGTGTTTATATCTACCTAACCATGCATTCTTGGGTGTGATGATGATGAAGACCCTTTTTAATAACTTTCAAGTAAACAAAAACATACAACTCTTCCTTTCTTTCTTTCTTGTTTACGGCCAAAAGGAAAAAGGAAGGGCTCGGGTCTCGTTTTTCCGTGTTCAAGCTTCCTAGCATAGCTCGGTGTGTGTTGGAGGCTCGGGGTATATTCCGTTTGAGGGTTTTCCTTTGAAAGTCTAGTAGCATCATCATCATCTTCTTCAACCATCTACTAAACTCTTAAAGGGTTAAGATTGTAAGTATTTATATAGCTTTGATTGTTTAGTTGTTCCCGTATCATGTGATCCTAGCTTCGGGTTTCTAGTAAATAGATTATTGGTAATCTTGCAATGAATAAACTAGGTTGTTCATATGGTTAGTTTGTCTATCACGTTTCCGCATTAATTATAACTAGTTAAACGGTTAACTAAGTTTGTAAATTCCATAGAAACCCAACATTTGTTTGGGGTGTATTGCTTTACATAAGCTTCACAACCCCAAACTCTTAAGAATGATAGCGATGGAGCCTTTCCATGCCATACTTCAAAAGGTGTCTTCTCCACTTTCTTGGTTGGAGCCATATTCAATATGCGAACAGCGGAAAGTAAAGCATAGCCCCAAAATGATAGAGGTAAAGTGCTTCTAGCCATCATCGATCGAACCATATCTAATAGGGTACGATTTCTCCTTTCAGACACACCATTATGTTGTGGTGTTCCAGGTGGAGTAAGTTGTGAAATAATTCCACAACTCTTAAGATGATCTTGAAAAACACCACTTAGGTATTCACCTCCTCTATCACTACGAAGTACTTTGATTGTGGTCTTGAGTTGTCTTTCTACTTCAGTTTTGAAGTCTTTGAACATTTCAAAAGCTTCATCTTTGTGTTTCATTAAGTACACATAACCATATCGACTATAATCGTCAATAAAGGTAATGAAGTATCTTTCACCATTCCTAGTCATTGGTCTAAAAGGACCACATACATCCGAATGTATGATACCCAATAATTCTTTTGACCTTTCAAAAGTTTTATTAAAGGGTTGCTTTGTCATTTTGCCTTGTAAACAAGATTCACATACATCAAATGAATCATACTCATTTGTTTCTAGAATACCACTCTTGCGAAGAGTTTGCATGCGATTCTTGCTTATATGTCCAAGGCGACAATGCCAAAGATAGGGATCACCCAAGTCCTTCTTGAGTTTCTTGGTGTTGACATTGTACATTGAACTACTATGTGACATACCACTTTGATCTATTTCATATATACCATTCATGGGTATAGCTTTAAAATAAAATATGCCATTCATCAAAACATGAATATCATAATCCATAAATTTAAAATCAAAGCCACATTGTTTTAAAAGGGACACGGAAATAATGTTTCTTCTTAACTTAGGAGCATACAAAACATTCTTCAAAATTACTTCCAAACCACTTGGAAGCTTTAACAAGTAGTCTCCTTGGGCTTGGACTTCAACTCTTGCTCCATTGCCCATAAAGAGACTAATGTCCCCTTTGTTGAGTTGTTTACTTCTTTTGAACCCCTGCAACAAATTGCAAATGTGAGTTCCACATCCGGTATCAAGTACCCATGTATTTGAAGAAATAACATTTAGTTCAATATGTATAGTAAAGATAATACCTGAGGTATGCCCCGCATCCCTCTTATCTTTTAACGCATTGAGATAGGTCGGACAATTCCTTTTCCAATGACCTATCTCTCCACACTCAAAGCATGGATCTTGCGCCGCAACCTTTTGCTTCTTTTCCTTCGGTTTGGTGGGCGTGATGGCTTTCCTCTTTCCCTTTCCTTGGACGTGGCCCTTGCCCTTAGCAATACTTGCTTTGGGGTTGGAGTTATGTCCCCTTTTTCTTTCATTGATTGTTAGAACGGGTAAAACCTTTTTACCCATTCCCGCTTCGGCCGTTCTTAGCATTGCGTGAAGCTCACCAATGCTTTTGTCCCATCCATTCATGTTATAATTCATGACAAAGGTTTCAAACCTTTTGGTCAAAGAGTTGAGGATCAAATCCGTAGCCAACTCATTAGACACGGGACAATTCAACCTACGAAGCTTTTCGATGTAGCTTTTCATCTTTAGGACATAAGATGAGACGCTTTGGGTTTCCTCCATACGACATGCATGAAACGCTCGAACCGTTTCGAAACGTTCCGCTCTAGCTTGTTGAAGGAACATTTCCTTCAATTGAGTTATCATGTCGTATGCCCCATGATGCTCGAAATCCTTTTGGATTTCGGGAATCATAGTCCCCAACATGAGGCAAGAGGCTTGCACCGAATCTTTGGTGTACTTGACCCAATTGTTATACGCCTCCTCATCTTCCACGTTAGGCTCATCGGGAATGGGATCGTCTAAGACATATGATATCTCTTCTTGCTTGAGAACTATTCTCAAGTTGCGATACCAATCCATAAAGTTATTATGGTTTAGACGATCCTTTTCAAGGATGGTTCTTAAGGATAGGTTACGGGTGTTATGGGTAGAGGTGTTTGCATTGTTAGCGGCCATCTACAAAATTTAACAAAGTTTTATTTTAGTATTATAAACAATTTAATTATTAATACCTTTTTATTCCAGATTTTAAAATAATAATTAAATTCTAGAATCCAACGATAAATCAAATTTCGGTTAGGTGACCTTTATCCCGTTATTTGATTTAACAAGGTAGTCAACCTTGACAATTGCAACCATTTGCAACTTCTAGAGGTATGGGACCATTCGAAATCCTTATTTCGTGTTGGCATGTTTATCCCATCAACACCATTAGATCCCATGCTTAGGTGACCTTTATCACATGGTTTCCAATTCAAGTCGTCCTACTTGTATAAACATGTAAGATTAACATACAAGTGGTTAGGTGACCTTTATCCCACAAATATGTTAATATTACCCTAAGTATATTAGTTTGCTCAAAATGGTTAGGTGACCTTTATCCCATTTAAAGTTCCCTAATACGTTAAGTGTCATACAAAAGGATGGTGTTAGACTTGTTTCCTTGGTAATTATGAAAAAGGGATTTTTAAGTTTTCCAATATTCTAGTTTGAAAAACATTATGCCATATCCTAACATGCATTTAGTAATATGGCGATTTTGAAAACCAATTTTCAAGGTTCAAGTTATAATAAAACCAATTTTATTATATGTGAGTAATCGCTTAGTTTTAATAAACCCATTTAATTAAACTAATTGACGCGATATTACCAAATATATATTAGAACCCGTTTCATGCTTGTTGTCGTTCCTATGTGACGGTTTGGATATCCTAATATCTATCAACCACACATTACATAAAGTAAAACAAACAACCAAGCATACATATGCAAAATATAGTCATAACCGAGAACCGCTAAGTTTGACCATACTTGTTAGCCGAAACAAGTATAGGTCATAAGTCACACCTAAGGGACAAAACATGACACAAGGATGGAATGTTGACTCCCACTTGACCTTGCATCCAAATGCTTCAAGTATCCTTTCCAAGTTGTTGTGTTCTTGTTGGGCTTGTTAATGGGCTCCAAACTTCCAAAAGTCTTCTTGGGCCCAAGAGTGAAATTTATGGGCCTAATGGGCTTGAATCCCATGATGGGCCGGTGAGGCCCAACAAGCCCAAAATTTCGGTCCAAGGCCCAAATCCACCAATTTTTGCATCTTCAATTTTTACAAAATGTATCCTAATACATATTTTTCTAAAAAAAGAAAATGCAACTAATCTATTTATTACAAACCAACTTATGAATAAATAAATTACATAAGCCTAAGATTATGAATTATTACAACCATATTGAATAATAAACATAATCAACATACACAAACAACAATCAACACATCCAAGGTCTAGGTTTCGGTTATGACACATCCAAACATACCAAATGTTCTAAGCATGCAACCTAAGCAACCAATGCCCAAAATCACCAAATAAAATCGGCCCCCCCCCCCAAGAGGCTACGGCCCAAAATTATTTTATTATTTTTTTTTTTTATTTTCAACATCCAAATGTTAATAATGGTTTCCTAAGATCTTTCCATGCATATCAAGATCTTACAAATCCATGAGGGGTAAAATCCACCAAAATTTCGGACCCCTTTTTCACCCATGAAAAACCCGAAATCTATGAACATGTAAGAAGCATAAGTCCTTGTAACCGGCTCTTGATGCCATTGTTGGGTTTTATACAAGATTATCAAAGTTCAAGTTAACCATATTTAACTAGAAAACGCAACGGAAGCTTAGATTTTCAAACTTGTTATGAACATACCATTATGTTAAAACTAAAACCCAAAGAACAAGGATCAAAATTACAAGAACAATATGCTCACAAAATGTAAATAGTACCTTCTTCTACCTTTAGAAGAACAAGTGGATTGTTGAAGGGATGGTGGATGAATGACAAGCCTCCAAAGAAGAAGACCTCAAGAGTGTGATACCCCAAGCTATTTGTGACAACACCAAGTTGTTTTGCTAGGATTAGGAACACCAAAACAAGCTCAAAAAGCTCTCCTTTTTCCTGCTGCTGCTGCCGTGAGTTTATGGAGAGGGAGAGAGAGAGTTTGAAGCTTGTAAAACACTTGATAAAGATGCCAAGAGTAGGACCAAAAATGCATGTAATTTGTATGGAGAGTTTTTAAAAAAAAGATCACCTAACATGCAAAGGAAGCATGCAATTTAATTGGACCAAAAACCCCACCCACATGGGGTGGCCGGTTATACTTATTATTATTATTTTTTTTTTGTTTTGTTTTAACCATTTAAAACATCTCCATTCATTTTATAAAACTCATTTTTATAAAATGTTCATACATTTATATAATTATTTAACCAATTAAATAATTAATTTATATAAACAAATTATCCAGATAATTCATTTAAATCCTCAAGTGTGTTTGTTTAGATAACCAATTTTCTAAACACGTAGTGTTCGGTATTCGTTTAAATGATCAAATCATTAAAAGAATACATTTGGTGTCGTCTAGCTTGTTATTGGGTATGACCCGACTTGGATCAAACACAGTTAGCCACATTAGTATAAGTATGTGTCTCGGGCATACGTAATTCCAACAGAAACAAGACACTCATTGAGGCTGCAAGAACCATGTTAGCTGATGGTATTCTGCCTGTCACTTTTTGGGCAGAAGCAATCAATACCGCCTGTTATGTTCAAAACAGAGTCCTTCTCAATAAAAGACACAACAAGACCCCTTATAAAATTTTCTTTAATAGAAAGCCCTACATCAAGTTCTCAAGCCATTTGGATGCAAATATTCACTCCTGAACACCAAGGACTATTTAAACAAGTTTCAAGCTAAATCCGCGGATTGTTTATTTGTTGGGTACTCTACACACTCAAAAGCCTACATAGTGTATGTGAAAGATCATTTAGTTGTGATTGAATCATATGACATTATCTTTAATGAAAATCAGTTCAACACAGTTGATGGAGCAGCATGGCTGTTTGATCTTGAAAAATTGATCAAGTCATTCAAGATCTTTCCTGAAGACTTTGATGATTCATTCTACAAGACCAGTGTGATTGATGAGAAATGTAAGAAAACATTATACTTGGAAAAGTTGTGGAAGAAGGTTGCAAGTAAAAAAAAACTGAATATCCATGTATAAAGGATCCCTCAAGTGCAAATGTTGAACAAGTTCAAGACAATGATCAACAATAAAAGTCCAGAACAAGATAATGCAGATAATAATCCATACAATCAAGAAGTGCAAAGTGATCAAATTCAAAATGAGGGAGACCCAAGCAACCAATCAAGTGAAGAGGAGACAATTTGAACAGCTAGGTTTCAAGATTTGTTTGAAAGATTGAATTTGGGAAACAATAGTGCATCCACCTCAAGGAAAAACAAAGAGGAAGCACCTGAAGCTGATATTGAAACAACTGATTTGACAATTGATGAACCAGTTCTCAGTGAATCAAATCTTGACACTACTATGTCTGCAGATATGATAGTTCAAACCCCTTATGTTGAAAAGAATCATCCCTCTAAAAACATCAATGGAAATATACATGAAAGAGTTATAAGAAGTCATTCTTATTCTGCAAACATCTGTTTATACTCCTGCTTTCTATCCCAGATAGAATCAAGGAATATTGTTCAAGCTCTAAAGGACAGCAGCTGGGTAGAAGCAATGCAAGAGGAGTTGGCACAGTTCAGAGATCTACATGTCTAGGAGCTAGTGGACAGGCCAAGAAACAGATATGCAATTGGAACTAAATAAGTTTTTAGAAATAAGAGAGATGAGTGGGGTATTGTGATCAAGAATAAAGCCAGACTTGTTGCACTTGGATGCCTGCAAGAAGAAGGAATTGATTTTGAGGAAGTTTTTGCACCTGTTGAAAGATTTGAAGCCATAAGAATCTTCTTAGCTTATGCTGCCTCAAAGAATATCAGGGTATTCCAACTTGATCTAAATTTTGCATTCCTAAATGGAATGATTGAAGATGATGTGCATGTAACTCAACCACCAGGTTTTGAGGACCCAGTGTATCCTAAAAGGGTGTATAAGTTAAAGAAAGCCTTGTATGGATTGCATCAAGCTCCAAGAGCTTGGTATGATGAGTTGTCAAATCATTTACTTGAACATGGTTTTCAAAGGGGAGCCATTGACAAGACCATCTTTTACAAGAAGAAAGGTAGGGATTTGTTGTTCCTGCAAGTCTATGTGGATGACATTATTTTTGGGTCAACCAATGAATAGATGTGTATGGAGTTTGAAGAGGTGATGAAGTCCAAATACAGCATGAGTTCAATGGGAGAAATGAACTTCTTTCTTGGACTGCAAGTTTAACAGGAAGCTGATAGGATTTACATCTACCAGTCTAAGTATGTGCTGGACATCTTAGTCAAATTCAAATGCAATGATTTGAAGACTGCTTCAACTCCTATTGATACAAAAGAGAAGATGGTAGCAGATGAAAGGGGGAGCCAGTAGATGAGCATGAATACCGAGCAAAAATTAGGTCTCTGATGTATCTTACTGATTCATGACCAGAATCATGTTTGTTATATGTGTTTGTGCAAGATTCCAGTCAAATCCAAAGGTTTCCCACATGAATGTAGTCAAGAGAATCATTAGATATTTGAAGGGCAGAACTGATTTGGGGATTTGGTATTCAAAGAACCAATCATTTGATCTGATTGCCTACTCAGATAGTGATTATGAAGAATGTAATATGAGATGGAAGTCTACTTCAGGAGGATGCCAATATTTGGGTGACAGATTGGTGTCATGGCAATGCAAGAAGCAGACCATTATGTCAATCTCAACTGCAGAAGCTGAATACATTGTTGCATCTGCCTGTTGTGCTCAAGTTCTCTAGATTCAGAATCAGATGTTGGACTATGGTTAGAATTTTCTGAATACCCCTATCTTTATTGATAATACTGCTGCATCATTCATTGTTAAAAATCCTATGCAACAATCCAAGACCAAGCACATTGAAATTAGACCTAACTTCATTAGAGATTGTAGTGAAAAAGGTTTAATTGAATTGAAAAGAGTTGATACAAGTGATAATTTTGCTGACCTATTCACAAAACCACTTGATAGAACTAGGTTCCACTTTCTTTTTAAAGCGCTGGGCATGATCAACCTAATGAAGTCTGATTGATGATGTGTGTTTGACTGTGCAAACTGACTATCTTTTGAATGCTATATTGAATGTTGTGTGAATATGTTTGAATATGATACTTTTGATGTTAAATGATATGTGCTTAAGTGATTATTTGTGCAAATTAGACATCATTGATGCTTATGATTGTTTATCAGTTGAATGGTTAGATGTCAAGATAAGTAGTTTTTTAATTGTGATAATTGATATATGCATATCAGATGTCATGGTTAAATGTTTGAATATGTGAGTAATCTGATCTGATGATGTTGTTAGGATTTGCTAAACTATAAATTATGTGGAGTCTGCTTATTTAATTGATGTCATTGATCATCATCATCATCTGATTATGTAATGCTTATTTTTGTGTCAAAATATGTTTTCATGACAAAATGTTATGCTAAATTGAAATTTCAAAGAAAAACTTTTGAACAAAACTATTTTTTATAACACAGTGCAAGATATTAATGGTGTAGAGACATGATAATACTATTCAGTTCAAAGCTTTATAGAAGCTTAAAAGAAAATTTTCAATGAGAAGTCACAAAGAGTTACTTTTGCTGAAAATTATGTCATCTGCTCAAGTTGGAAGGGCATATACTCGTATATGTTTGGTCCTGTTATCTATTTTCAGATTGAAATGATAGACATTAACCTGGAAAACTGAAAGCATTTGGGACAAATTGTAACTTGTTTTCTATTCTTTCACTTAAAATTATCTCAATAACTTTGTTTTGAAAGAACATGTACTCACATATATGTTTGGTCTTGTTGACCACTTGTGGTCAAACAGAACAGCCATTTACCTATCAAATAAGAGATATTGGGGTGTCTGAATTTTAAACTGTGTTTATATGGGAAATGGTAGTACATTGACTACCTAGCCAATCATATGGATTTAATAGGCTGAAAAGGCACTTAGTACAGTCATTGACATGTATGGTTGCTTTCCCATGATGTGTAAAATCTAAAGTGATATAAACATAAAGAAAATTCTAAGCTTAATGTGGAGTTACATTGTTGTCTACGCATGTTCCAAGATAAATCTTTCCAAATGATAGGAAGAAAAGTGATTATCCAGTCATACACAAGCTCGTTAGTATTTGATTTTCTAAATGAAATATTTACAAAAGAATGAAAATGAACAAATGTGAACTACCTTATTTTAAATATTTTGTCAACCAAAAGTTGATAAATGATCACAATTTTTTTATAAAAAAATGCAAACATGAGGGTTAATTCTAGAACTACAGGGGTGGAGGCAATCATATAAGTCCTTTAAACATTCCGAATGAAAGGCCTGTAAGTTCGACTTGCATGGCATGTAAGTCCAACTTTCAACCTACCATATGTTTGAAAGTTTGAAAAGAAAAATCTAAATCTTTTAAACTGTTCTGTCATTAAAAGTTTTTAACCAAATCCAAGGGGTCAAAGTCAAATTGGGGTGATCTGGAGAAATCCAAATAAGCTTTGAGAAAAGATATGGAGCATCAGAAAACTATATGTGTTATCCATTTAACTTTATGTATATTAATTGAAACCTAATCATATCACCAAAGAGACGAAATTCATGTTAAGTCTAGACCTGCTATTAACCTGTCTATGTTGCCATAATAATGTTGAGAATGAAGTATTGAGAAAGCTACTTAGTAATATGATCCCATACTTGAGATCTTTTCATCCAAAGAAAGAAACTGTTTTGAATGGAAACATGACTGAAATTTTATCTCTAAATGCACCATTTGATCTTAAACAATGATTTTATTGATAAATATAACTGATATTGTGTATAAGTCAAAAAGTGTTGCATTTTACCTTCAAAAAGGTTGAATATGTATTTTCGGGTAAGGTTTGATGTCTTGCAACCTCTCCCAGTATACTTAGATGTTCTTGTCTAAGTTCCTTAATTCCGGGCATGCTTTGAAGTATTTAACATTTTTCGGGCAGAGTTCACCATTCTACTTGAAGTTTTTAACTTTTCGAGAAAGTTTGATATGGGTATGTTTGAATATGATATTCTAGCAAGATTTGTGTTAACAAGTAATATTCTAGCAAGCTTTGTGTTAACAATTAATATTCTAGCACGCTTTGTGATTAGATGTGATATTCTAGCAAGCTTTAGTGATATTAGACTTTATAGCACCCTTAGGTGTGTTTCCCTGTTTAAAATCATTTCTAAGCAAGCTATGTGTTATTTGTGATTATTATTCTTTGAATGTACAAGTGTTTTCGGGCTGACCTTGTTTCCCGTGCACACTTTATATTTCGAGCACACTTTGAATTTTCAAATTTTCCTTAATATACTTGGTAATTTCAAAATCAACTTTTAGAGAACACTTTGTATTCTTGAAGGTTTACGGGCATACTCTGAATCAAAGTATAGTTGACTGAATATTTGTGAACTATTTTCGGGTAAGGTTTGTGATAAGTTAACTTATTCGGGTAAGGTTAGTAATTAGAAGTATGTTTGAGAAATTTATTTGGGTACCTTAATTGTTTCCTGATCATTTGGGTACCTTAATTCTGAATGAAATTTATTTGGGTACCTTGATTCTAAAATGATCATTTCCGGGCAAGGTTTGGTATGTGAACTTTATAGAGTAAGTGATAATGGGTAAGCCTTGTCAATCATGTATTTTAAGTGTTAATCCTAACCCTAATTTATCAGCCCTCACAATCCGACTCGGTAAGCTTTAATTAAACGTTTTCCGACCACGATTAAGTGATAATGAGCTTTGATTATTCATGGTTACTAAATTTTTGTTTCTTATGTAGGTTATAAACTTGTCGAAGATCAGGTTCTGAATGAAACTTGTCGGTAAGCTTTAAGTATGTTCGAGAAATTTATTTGGGTACCTTAATTGTTTCCTAGCAAGGCTGCCTACTTGATATTGTATACTTGATTATCTGTCTTGTGATTCAGTTCTCAAGGAATCATGTATTTTGAGTAAGCTTTCTTAACTTAAATTTACTTTTAATATTTCTTGATTAAATCGAGCAAGCTTTGTAAAAGTGGAAGGTTCCGGGCAAGCCTTGTCAATTCTAAAATGATCATTTCCGGGCAAGGTTTGGTATGTGAACTTTATAGAGTAAGTGATAATGGGTAAGCCTTGTCAATCATGTATTTTAAGTGTTAATCCTAACCCTAATTTATCAGCCCTCACAATCCGACTCGGTAAGCTTTAATTAAACGTTTTCCGACCACGATTAAGTGATAATGAGCTTTGATTATTCATGGTAACTAAATTTTTGTTTCTTATGTAGGTTATAAACTTGTCAAAGATTAGGTTCTGAATGAAATGTCGCTTAATCTTCTTCAAAATTATAACTTGAAATTGCTTAAAGTTGTGAACTTTAGGACTAATTTCTACTTTCAATGTGTTTGATTATGTTTTAAGATATGGAGGGTGATAACCAACCAAGATATATCTTTGAGCACAAGCACCACATATGTTCCTTGTTGCAAGTCACTCCGGCTAATGAAGAAGTTGTTGTGATGATAAGATGGCTTCAACAGTCAAACATAAATTTTGCATTAACAGAGTGCCCAGTTATATATAGAAATCAGTCGCTTGATTTTTGGTGGTCAGGGAGGCTCTTTGATGATGTGAATGGGAGAAGAATAGAAGCCACTATTGCGAATCAAGAGATACGTGTGACTGAGGGGCTTATTAGAAGATGTTTTCGGTTGAATGATGATAATCGAAATACGTTTCACTTAACAACTGACCAACTTTTCAGGATATTTGGGCAGATGATGGGTTATCAGGGGACGATGCATGACGGGCAATTCAGAAAGGAATGCTGATATTTAATACACCACGTCATTCGGGTTTTGGCCCTCGAAAAGGCTCGTGGACTCTTGTGATTCGGGATCTTGCAAACGCCACAGTTGCTGTTCTGTTTCGATATCCATTCAATTTTTAAAGGTGATCTTTGAAGGTCTTGTGAGCAACTTGAAAAAGGCAAACAAATATAAATTCTTAGCCTATCACAGGTTCTTACAAATAATATTCAATCAAGAGTTGGAGGGATTGCCTGTTACCGGAATCGCTCATGTGTTACAAGATCGAGATACATACAAAAGGATTGCAACTTTGAGCAGTACAAGCAAATTAAATCCCGACGAAGTGTCCGAAGATTTACCATGGCTGATGGTTGATAATACTGAAATTCCTCATTTTTGTGAGATTTTAGCAGAGGAACAACAGGAAGAGGAGAGTGAGGATGATGATGGAGATGAGGGTGATGATGATACAGATGAAGGAGAAGAAGGGGATAACGATTCAGGAGATGACGATGCTGGCAATGCAGAAGGGGGTGATACAAATTTTGATGACAATGTAAAACCTCAGGGGAGTTTCAGATTATACCAACACCAACATCCACAGCACTTGGCACTCCACCACAAACACCACCCTTCTCTAGTCACAAGCTCATCCTATAACCTCACCATATGATAAAATGCCATTCTCTTACTAAGCAACCTCAAACTAATATGTCAAAACATTGATCTAAAGGTGAAAATGCGAAATTGAGAAAAGAAAATGTGGAGTTGAAGGCTTAGTTGGCCTTGGCACAATCAAGGATTCAAACCCTGAAGCTGGAGGTTGAGAAGACCTCAGCTGCCCCCAAAACAGGGGGAGAATATTATTAAGCCAACTGATGTTGTTGGTACTGTTGATGATGTGATGGAAGATGCTGGTGTGAAGTCAACTGATGATAATGGTTTGACTTGTATTCTTAATGCATATGACAAAAGTAATGATGAGGACAATGGTCCTAGATTGATTTTGGAAGATGAATATGAGGCTGATGAGTTTAAAGCTGAAGAATAAAACTATGATGTTAACAATGAAGTGTTGAATGTGGTAAATAGAGATGATGATGAGGTGAGAGGAGAAAAGGAGACAGAGGATGAAGTTGAAAAGATAAACATTGATGAAAATGTGGCTACCACTGATGTTGCCACTGACATTCAAACTTATGTGCTAACAAATGTGTTAACTGCAACAGAATTACAAACTGATGTGATACTTGATGATGATGATGATGATGCTACTGAGGAGCTAGTATTCACGTAACCTGAAGCTGATCAAACAAGCTCCAAGAGGGTAGAGCATGATAATGAGATTGATGATTTAGAGAAAGATATTGATGATTTTCCTTTGGAAACTAATAGTGATAGAGGAAGGAGGCTAGCCAAAGGCAAAGCCATTGCTAAGAAAGTGATTGAGCCAATAAGGGCGGATACTGAGGAAGAAGACGAAGTGGATGAAGTTGCTGTTGCTGCGGCAGAAGGCTGGAACATGTGATGAATGAAATAAGGGAGAGGGAATACATTGCCTGAACCTTAACTTCAAAAGAGTTGGCAGGGCAGCGGACATCGTTTGAGCATGCTAATATTGCAAAATCCTTAGATCAGTAGGAGGAAGATGACATAGAGGTGATTGAGACCTTGATCAATCTGAAAAGGACAGAAGAAGTGGTTAACTCACTTGCCATAGTAATGAGCTAATTTAGTCAATCTTAAAATCTGGCCCAAAATGAAACAAATTCAACAGCTGATCCAGTGAATGACATGAATATGGATATGAATTATGAAGAACTTGGCAAGTCAATTACATCAACGTTTGCCAAGAAATGGGCTGAACAAATCATATAAGATATCAGACAAAACCCATCTGATTGGTAGTGTACGGATGATGCAAGATATGGCAAAAAGTATACAAAAAAAGGCTCGGACATGAAGATTATGATCAAGCTGATAAAATTGAACCTGTGAAAAAAAGCGAAATGGGATGAAAAGAACAAATACTTTGTTGAGACCCCAGATGAGACAGCTAGTCCTCTAAGGTCGGTTCCACTTCAAATGTTGAGGCCTAAGGAAGTGGTTCAAGGAGTACCAAACATCCCTGTTGCTGATATTCCAACTCCAAATGAACCAAAAATTGATGCTTTGAATGAATAAACAGAGGAGGATGATGAATCTGATGATGATGACAATGATCTGGAAAAAGTTGACAAAAATGTTGATGTTGTATCCCCACAAGTAACAATGACTGAAGATAAAAGGGCAAACATTAAGCAGAGTTTGATTGATGCTAAAAGAAAAAATCCATTGGTAATCAAATTGATGAGTCATGGATTCAGTTTTAATGAACTAGTCTCTTTGAATGATGATGAGCTGCAAAGAAAGTCGAATACAGAGAGGGAGATCAGTGACAAACAAATGCAACAAAAGAACAGATGCAGTCTGAAGTATAGAGATTATCTGAAAAAGCATGGCTACTCTGAAAAGGATTTGACTCATTTCAAGTTTTAAAGTCTTAGAGAAGCATATAATAACACCAGAAAAGGAGTTGCACAAGATGAAAAAGAAAAATTTGCAAGAGAAGCTGATTTGGCCAAAAAGATTGATGCTCCGAGAAAGAAGTTTGAAGGAAGATGTGGATATTTATTTGATAATGGAATGGCACCAAAAATGGTGGATAGCCTGTCTAAGGCTGCAGTTGATTCTCATTACAACAAGCTCAAAAGAAAAGAATTGCAAAGAAGTCAACCTGAGCCTTCCACTGCACAGTCAAGGAGAGATCAACATGAACCCTCAGTGAAGAAGAGAAAGATCATGACTCCAAGGGAGAAACAAAGGGCCCAAATTGAAAAAGAAAAATCAAAAGGGTCAACAGGTGATGATAAACCAATCCCAGTGAAAGTAAAAAATGAACTAGTGGATGAACCCACAGATCCATGGGAAAATGATGAGATGATACAGATTTTGTGAAATATCATGGTGAATCAAAAGGGAATGAATAAGAAAGTATTTGACAACTTGGGTAGCACACAACTCAAAGAACTCTTCTTTATACAAAAGGCTGAATGGGAAAGAGTGTTGCGGGAGGGTGTAAACCCAAGGAGTTTTATTGGAGGAATATTTGTACCGGCTGGACAACTTCATGATGAAAAGATTATAGATATGATTGCAAGGTTGTTCAGAGAGGGTAATGAAAATCTTACTGAGTTGATCAATTTTCCTGCTGAGAGGATTGTGGCAATGTACAAGAAAAAATTTGGAGTCATAGGGCCCACAAAGACGATGAAGTCAATTCCAACCAGTCCCTCTGCTTCAAGAATGCAAGCCTTAACAAGCAGAGGAAAGTCAAGTAGAGCAGGGACACAAAGAGAAACAATACCAAAATCTGATGTGGATCTACCAATGACTCTGTACTATGACTTAGTCTCTCAATCATTGAAAGTAATTATGCAAAGTAGACAGCTGAGAGACATTATATTTAGAGACGATTTTGCTGATTATTCAAGGGAAAATTGGTGAAGATGGACGAACTTAATTTGTATGACTATCATGATACAAGGAAGTTGGCTGGTAGATAACAGAATGAACTTTCAAAGTATCTAAGAGGTGAAGCTGAGAAGGGGTTCCCATTCCTCAATCAAAAGAAGAAGTGGAATTTGACAAAACATGAGAAAACCAGGAGAGCCACAAGGATGAGGAATATACGAGATGTTGAATATGATTTTGTCTTAAAAGTCAGAAACAACAATCCTTTATCAAACATGAACACATGTATCAACATAGAACGAAGAATGACTCGTCCCAATTATGAAGTCCAGCAAAATGGCCGAATTGCAATGGTTGAATACAAAGAAAGTTCTATTTGTTCTACGAAATTCAGATGGACTTATCTTGGGAATCATCGAAACTGACAAAGACCTGACTTATTTGCAAAGGGAAGATCTGAGGGACATTGTTGGATTGACAATTCCTGAAAACCACCCTCACTATCAGATACTTTCTATCTTCCAGCAAAGAGCATGAATAGTTATTGTTGCAATGAGACAAGCAGCCCACGATGCAAGAAGAAGATAATTCATAGAATAGGATTTACCTTGTAATGTCTACGGACAAAATTTGATTATGTAATGTTTTTCTTTATGAATATGTAATTTAACTTTGATTTGATGTGTATTTTTGACTAAGTGTATGTAACTTTATAAGTGTTTTGGGACGGGCTGAGGTGTTCCAATTTTGGGTGAGATTGTTGAGTCAATGATTTGAACTAAAAGAATTATAAGGAAGTGTTTTGGCACACTTGGATTCCCGGGCAAGGTTTACTTACCCTAGCAAGGTATTTTGTCCATCGGGCATGGTTATCTTCTAGAATTCTTCTTTAGTGTCAATCCGAGTAGGGTTCACTATCTCTAGCAAGATTGTTCTTCATGGCCAAGCAAGGTTTGCTTCCGAGTAAGCTTTTGGCAATACAAGCTCATGAAGCCAAGTATTTGGAAGACCGGGCAAGGTATTCATCAATAAATAGTGGTGCGAGCAGGCTTGATGAATGTGTAATGAAATATCTCAGGAACTTTTGTCGGGTAGGGTTTAACACCAAGCAGGCTACAGTGTTACCAGCACACTTTTCTTTGCTAATAAGTTATTTACATGCAAGGAGTTGAAAGGATCATTGAAGAACAAGGTTGCTCGTAAGATTATATCGGGCATAGTTTGATATGATCAAGAAGATTGAACTCCTCTAGGTGAGTATTCTCTTTGGAGAATACTCTAAGTAAAGTCTACCCGGAGAACTATTCCCAAGCACACTTCAAGGTTACCAGGTCTACCCGTAGAAGAAAAAAGGCACAAAGCCTACTCGGTGAAGACATGTATTACAAAGTCTACCCAGAAGAACTGTTTTTACACTTAGTATAGTTCTAAATATGTAATTTGAAAATGTATTATTTATTTATGGTTTCTAGAAGATGGGACAGCTTTCAGGTAGTGGCAGGCCTATACATAGAATATTTTAGGGCACGACTACTACGGATTTTAGCCACTTTTCTCTGAGCGAATATTTCTGAGTGTGACGGCTGTCCTAGGATCGTATGTATATAACTATCCAAACAAGAAACCCTAAATTGATTATCACTTGTACGAATATTTATATGAATGGAAATCTTTTGAGTTATTTTTTTTTTTGTTAGTTACTTTTCTTTAATCCTTAAGCAACTACTCTGTTTGCTTCTGATTCTGCCGTTAACAAACAGTTTTCTTTCCCAAAATAGCAACCGTCATTAACTCTCTTGTTGACACATTTATTATGTGAGTTATGACATAGTTATTGCGTGTGTGTAATTATTCGGGACCGACACACCAGGCACGTTTACTACTAGGGAAGCACTGCGCTCAGCTTTTACCTAAAGATACTTCGCACCTGCTATAGCGGCTATTCTTCGTGATCAGATCACTCGTTTCACTAGGAGCCAAATGAACAATATTTTCTTGCTTGGGAGCGTTTATAGAACATTCTAGCTCGTTGCTCATAGAACGGTCTCACACCATGGGTCTCGTGGAGAAATTTTACCATGGGTTGAACTATGAAACCCATGTTCATTTCAACACGGCCGTGGGAGGAAATAAAATGGCAAAGAGGAATGTCACCTAATGCAATGAGATGTTTGAAAGCTTCGCTCAATCTGATTTTGCTAAAGGGAGCGGAAATTCCACTCCCGTTAGCAGTACATCCTCATCTTCTCGGGGTGTACACCAGGTTAATCTGGATACTAGTGTGGTTGCTTCTTTAGAATCACAGACTAGAGAGGTTAAGGAGCTGAAGGCCAAGGTTGATAAGTGTGAGGTTTGTAGGGGTGGACATGGCACTTTGGAGAGCCCGTTGATGAATCAAGAGGTTTATTTTATTTCTGGTGAAAATAGGGTTCCAAATGATTTTAATAGTGGCAACAGTTCGAGTTGGAATACTTACAAGAACCCGAATCAGAACAATTCCAATTGGCGTCTGTCGGGCACACCACCCAGATTTCAAACATCTTATAATCAACGACAAGGTCAGTACTTCAGTAATAATAATAATACAAATTGTACTAATGTTCAAACTAATGTGCAGGATTCGAATGGTGGATTGGACGTTTAGAAAAGATGACGAAACAAATCCTGGAGAGAGACCAAGCTACAAAAAAAAAGTTTGCCAAACACGATTTGCTCTTCAAGAATCAACAATTTTCTATTCTCGATATTCAAATGACTCTTGGTGATATTGCTCGTCGTTTAGAAGAGAGTCCTCTGGGTTAATTTTCGCGTATTCCTCAGACTAATCCGGCTGCTAAACTGAAAGCCATCTCTACTCGTAGTGGTACTAGAGGAGTTAAGAAAGATGAGGATGATGAGTTGGTAGATGAGGAGATAGAGATGGATGTTCAGAGAAAAACATGATCTGACCACCAATTATTGAGCCGTAAGTAGAGAAAAGCCTCAAAACGAAACCGGTTGAAGCCCGTTCACCACCACACACAATTTACCTAGCCTATGTCCCGTATCCCGCCCGTCTTAAACATCAAAAGTATACAAAAGATTACGGGCATTTTCTCAATATATTTAGACAATTGAATGTCATCCTCCTGTTCGTCGAAGTCCTTCAGCATATGCCTAAATATGCAAAATTTTTGAAAGACCTTCTTAAAAGAAAGGATAAGTTGGAGGAGCTTTCGAATGTTCCGCTAAAGGGAGTGTGTTCTGCGGTGGTTCTTAATAAAGTTCTGGAAAAATTACCCGACCTTGGCGTTTTTACCATTCCATGCCTTTTCGGAAGTGACACGGCGTGTCAAGCATTGGCTGATTTAGGAGCTAACATAAACCTCATGCCATATTCTTTATATGAAAAGCTGGGCCTAGGAGAGCTCACCCCTACTCGTATGACGTTGTCTTTAGCCGATCGTTCCATTAAGTATCTGAGGGGTGTCGTGGAGAATTTGCTCGTTAAGGTACATAATTTGGTTTTCCCCGCTGATGTTGTTGTTTTTGATATTGAGGCCGACGAGAGAGTTCCTATCATTTTAGGTCGTCTGTTTTTACGTACTGCTAGGGCAGTCATTCACGTATTTGAAGGTAAGATCACTCTTAGAGCCGGTGATGATAGTGCCACCTATTTGGCGAAGTCCATGAGACATCCGAGTGGTCATGATGGTCTCACCGATCCATGTCACCTAGTTTACTCTATAGAATCATTTATCTCGGGCATGGTCTATAGTCTTAACGATTCCTATTCGGTGAGATTTAGTATGGAGAAGGAGCAAAAGGTTTCTAGTTCTCGAGAAATGGTAAAGTGTGTTGGAGAAAGAGGTGGTGGAAAGAGTAAGTTTGAGAAGGTTCGTGGAGTTAGAAAGAAGAAGATCAAAATTGATGAATGGTCGGATCATTATTCAATATCTTTGAGGGCATTGGAGTTCAACCGAGGTGGTGGAAGCTCAACTCGGTTCGCCACGTGATTCCCATAACATGGGTTCTTGAGTGAAAACTCAAGTGTAGAGTTTGTTTATTTTATTATAATTTTTATTTTCTTTTACTTTGAATCACTAACTGTAGTTTATGTAGTTTGGTTGCGTCGTCGAGTCGTTTCAAGGAATCATCACCATCATTAAGAGAAGATTTACGAGAATTCAAGAGATATCAGGTAAGTTTTACACGTGAAAATGACATAAAATGTGCATAACAAATACTTGGTAATTTTCTTGAAATTTTTCTAAGGAAAATAGGGGCGAAAACGAAGAAACTTTCTGCTAAGAGTTCCCGTCGCGCACGCGACGGGTTATCCATCTTCCCTCCGCGCGACTCGGAGGAGACTAGAGATAAGACGTCGCGCCGCGCGGCTAGGAGTCCATCCCTGGTCGCGCAGCGCGACCAGGTATGCACAGACCAATTGTTTTTTAAGTATTTTTTTATTTATTATTCCTTGTTCTCCTAGTTTTCATTCAGGTGTAATTCCTTGTTTTTGGTTTTGTATTTTAAGTCATGTTTTAAAGTCTAGTTGTCCGAGTTTTTTATAATTTATCGAGTCGCTAACGTAGTTTTTGTAGTTCGACTTTGTTTTTGCAATTTTAAGTGTTGCTAGTTTGAAAATTTTATGAGCTAGAGAGACGATCCCCAAGGAATAATAAAATGAAAAAGACAAGTGTGGGGATGGAGTTGCAGTGGAGCCGTATACTTTATGTTTATTTTATTTTCTCCTTATTATTCATGTGAGTTGATGAAATACTTTAATTGCATAATATCAATCAGCTTGATAAGATACTTTTTTAGATATGATTATTTTGTTTGGCCGCTTACGTTCGTGTGTGAGAGAAGGAGTTACCATTTTCTGAGCACGTTCGTAGTTGGAGGGAATTCATGGAAGAAGACCTTGGCATCATGTTTCATGGGCATATTACCAGCTAAGTCTTTTCCATTATCTAGCCTATTAACCTTTTTATTTTGCTTTTGTTTTTAATTTTTAGTTTTTTTAGTTTTTTGTAGTCTGACTTGAGGACAATGCAAAATTTAAGTGTGGGATAGGATATTTGAGTGGTAATTTAAATTGATTTTTCTTTAAAAAAAATTGAAAAATGTTCTAAAAAAATGTCCCTTGAATTTAATTTTTTGCGTGAATGTAACATCCTAAATATTATAATGTTAAATAAAGAAAGTTACGTTTAGTGATTTCATGTTATTAATTAATTAATATCGAGTAAAGAACGGATCATGGACTTAGATTAATTAAGATGGGTAAACTGAGAATGGGCCTTAGGTCCATGGGCTTTAAGGGATATAAATATCCCCTAAACCAACCTAAAACCCTAAACCCTCATTCATTTCCATCTTAATCTCTACACACTCCAAAAACACACACACACCATATACGGCCGGCGGCCGAGAGGGAGAAACGAGCAAGATCCGAGAGAGAGTAAACGTTAGTTGGTATTAGATCTTATTACACGAGATCTAGAGTGCCCAAACAAGCTAACCAAGATCGAACGAGCGCAAAAGGTATGTTCTTGACCTTTAAAGTTTACGTAGTATTGAACGTTTTTACCATAAAAGCCCAAACTTTATTTCTTTCTGGGCTAAGTTTTACCCGAACTAGGCCATGGGAATGATCGTGGAGTTAGTTAACGTAATATCCAAGAAATTCTCGATGAAATAAGGGTGATTTTGGTGATTAAGATTGAACAGAGACGGCAGCTGGGCAACTTCCCCTGCAAGCCATAACTTCGCATTCATGCAAGTTCGCCTAAAGCCAAGATCGCCTAACTGTAACTTCTCCTAGTGATAAGTTCGCCCATGATAACTTCGCCTAAGGCTAAGTTCGCCAATGCTCAACTTCGCCTGGCATATGTTCACCTGGGGTTAACTTCGCTGATCACTAACTTCGCCGGATTTAAGTTCGCTGAATGCTTAACTTCGCTTAATGTTAAGTTAGCTTAACACTAAGTTCGCTTACAGTAAGTTCGCTTAATGTTAAGTTTGCTTAACACTAAGTTCGCTTTCAGTAAGTTCGCTTAATGTTAAGTTCGCTTAATGATAAGTTCGCTGAAGTTAGCAAATTAGAAAGTAAATTAAAACCTAATGAAAAAATGTGTTAAGAGAGTTAATGGAAATAAAATTTTTCCGGGAGGGTCTGCTCGACCCCAGCCAGGGGCGCTGCCCCCGGACCCCCGTTTGTTGTGGATTATATAAAGATAGAAATACAACATGAGTAGTAGTAGTTAATTGATACATGTAAATATTATACAGTTAGCCGTGCACAGCTCAAGAAGGGAATAACGATTAACGGAGAGCGTAACAGGATTCAGGTGAGTTTCTAGCCCCATTTATGTGTTATGTTTTCGGGGCTGTGTGCATACTCAATTTGTTTGTTATTACGCTTATCCTAAGAGATAAGTGTATGCCTTATGTGAATAATGTGAAATGTATGAATAATTGCTTGATGGTACGTGAACGATCTTCGGATATTGCACGTACTGTCAGGTTGTAATGTTATGTATAAGGTAAGTATGATATGTATGCTTATGTGTATGAACGTGATAAAGTTAATAAAAGAAGGAAAGGATGGTTGTATGGTTGTATGGTTACGAAGAGGGTACCGAGCCCTAATAATACTCGAGGTATGATGTATGGTTATATGGTAACGAAGAGGGAATCAAACCCTACTAATATTCAAGAACTAGGGAACCGAACCCTACTAATATTCTAGGAAAGAGGGTACCGAGCCCTAATAATACTCGAGGAAAGAGGGTACCGAGCCCTAACAATACTCGAGGAAGGAGGGTACCGGGCCCTAATAATACTCGAGGAAGGAGGGTACCGTGCCCTAATAATACTCGAGGAATGTAGGGCGTAATGCTCTTTATAACGTAAGATATGAAAGCAAGTTAATACAAAAGAAAGTCTGAAAATATGAAAGTATGAAAGTATGAATGAAAGAATATAAGTTTGTATGTATTGTATAATGTATGATTAACTAGAACTCACTCAGCGTAGCTGACTTTTAGTATGCACGCAGGTGAGTAGGATGAGGCAGCTCGCTTGAGGAGACACGTGGCACTGAATAAGAGGCTGGCATCGGAAGACCCAAGACGTTTAAGTTTAATGTTTTGTTTATTTTGATAGAGAAGATGTTGTTTTAAGACAAGATGTGTTTTGTTATGGAATGTTTTATTAAAGTTTTATATTCCGCGAATGTTTTTAATTAACTCTGATATTAGAACTGCGTTATGAGTAAATCCAACACGAAAGTAGGGCTACCGGTAACGGGGCCTTACAAGTTGGTATCAGAGTAAAGTTCGAGAGATTTAAGCATCCTACATGCTTAGACTCGAACAGAGAATGGGATTTAAGTAAGAAAAGAAACAAGATGCCAGTTCAAGAATGCCATGGGTCGCTCAAGCAAGCTCAGCAAAGGTAAGATGTATGATTAATTGATGTATGATAACAGATAAAGAAAGGATATGTGATCGATAAGGATAGGATTAATTGATTGTTTCGATTAACTAACTGTTTAAGTAGAACCAGCACAAATGGACTCATAAAAGGAAGTGTGTAGGACACGGAAAGTAACGTGATCAGCTAATCACAGCTCGCCACTGTTATTACCTGTTAGCCTTACTATCCTTGTACTAAATAGTTCCTTGAGTGATGATGTTTGTGTTTTCCCTTTTAGAATACGATGGCTGGAGCTGGAGACATTGCTGGCGCTGGAGGTCGCACTGGACGACGCGGCAGGCCTCGTCGTGTCCAGCAACCTTCGGTTGAGACAGCTTCCAACACCGGAGATGAGGGGAGTGCAGGTGGAGGAGGTCCGATCAACAACGAAGGGGTTCAACTGGATCCCGCAATTCAAGCAGCTATTGTTCAAGCTGTAGCCACTGCTGTGAATAATATTACTCCGGGAGGGTCTGCTGGAAGCCGTGAAAGAACTGTTGAAGGGGCAGGTGGTAATGGTAAGAAAGATGATGAGAGGGAAAATGGTGATTCAAGTGAGGTAAGGTCTGTGAAAGTTGATGATAGGAAGAGGGGCCGAGGCGGTTGAAACTATAAGTACTTCAAAGGTTGTGACCCGCCTAAGCTGACTGGTTTAGGAGACGCAATCGCTACTCTTCAGTGGATAACCGTCATGGATAAAATTATCCAAATCAGCGAGTGTCGTCCTGACCAAGCTGTCGGTTATGCCACCCAATCGTTTGAAGATGAGGCAATGTATTGGTGGGAATCGATTGAGCAAAAAAGGAGTCGAGAGGAAATCAAGGCCATTAAGTGGGAGGATCTGAAGGGGTTAGTGATGAAGAGGTTCTATGCTGATGCAGAAGTTGAAAGGGCGGAGATGAAGTTCCTGAACTTGAAAGCTGGGACGATGACACATCGTGAGTACACCAGTGAGTTCAACCGAATGTCTAGGTTGGTGCCCGATATGGTCAACACTGAGGCTAAGAGAATCAAGTGTTATGTGAGGGGATTACCACAGAGAGTCCGCATGTTAGTCAGGACAAGTAAACCTGCTACTTTCGATTCTGCCGTCGAACTCGCAGAGATGGTCTATGCAGACCTGGCTGCGGATGATGTGGTGGTGGTAGACGAGAAGAAAGAGAAGAAATGGGTCGCTCCTGCTAAACGACCCGGTACCCAGATGTGGAACCCTAAGAACAAGCAGCCGAGAGTTTGGGAGAATAGGTCGTGCAAGACCTGTGGCAAGGCACACAGTGGTGAGTGTAGGTGGGGAAAGGGTTCGGATACATGTCATAAGTGTGGAAAGATGCATGCTGGAGAGTGTAGAGTTGGGTCGAATGTTTGCTACAAGTGTGGGAAGGCAGGTCAATATGCTCATGAGTGCAGTTCTAAGCCTGCATGCTACAAGTGTGGTAAGACAGGTCACTTTTTTAGGGAGTGTACCGAAGGTGAAGCTGGAGGTAGTGGAAGGAAGGATGCCGATCAAGCTAGGCCAAGAACTAGAGCCTACATGCTGACCTAAGAACAAGCCAAGCAGATTCCGGATGTCGTCACAGGTACGTTTCTAGTGAACGGTGTTTCCGCTTTTGTATTATTTGATTCGGGCGCAAACAAAATTTTCGTAGCCACACCATTTAGTAAACTAGCTAAAATGAAATGTTGCTGAGTGTCTGAAACACTTATAGTAGAAACCGCTAGCGACACTTCGTTTGAAATAATAAAAATGGTTAAGAACGCTAATATAGACTAGAGGGACATGAGTTCCCTGTTACCTTGTACGTTATGACCTTGGGAGGGTTCAATGTGGTTTTGGGGATGGATTGGTTGTCTGAGTTTGAGGCTCAGATAGTATGTAAGAGTAGGATAATAAGGTTAAAGTCCTTGGATGGTAGTGCGGTGACGGTTTATGGTGATAAGGAAAGTTCTGGGCTTAATGTCATTTCAATGATAAAAGCCGAGGGTTTGCTAAGGCGAGGGTGTTGTGCCTACCTGGCGTATGTCGTCAACGCTACAGCGGAGACGAAAGAAATGAAAGATGTTCCTATTGTGCACGAATACCCTGAAGTATTCCCTGAGGATCTTCAGGGGATGCCACCTGAGCGAGGGATAGAATTTCCGATAGATTTAGTACCAGGAGCCCAACCTGTCGCGAAAGCGCCTTACCGTCTAGCGCCGTCCGAAATGAAAGAATTGATGTCCCAACTGCAAGAACTCCTCGAAAAAGGTTTCATAAGACCAAGTGTTTCCCCGTGGGGCGCACCAGTGTTGTTCGTGGAAAAGAAGGATGGAAGTATGAGAATGTGCATAGACTATCGTGAGTTGAATAAGCTTACGGTAAAGAATAGATATCCTTTGCCAAGGATTGATGATCTGTTTGACCAACTGCAAAGTTCAAGTTGGTTCCCACGAATAGATCTCAGATCAGGCTACCATCAGCTGAAGGTGAAGGAGGCAGACATCCCTAAGACAGCGTTCCGAACGCGGTATGGACACTACGAGTTCCTCGTAATGCCATTCGGTCTAACAAATGCTCCTGCAGCATTTATGGACATGATGAATAGGGTGTGTCGGCCGATGTTGGATAAGTCAGTTATTGTCTTCATTGATGATATATTGATTTATTCAAAGAGCGAGTCTGACCATGCTGAGCATCTGAGAGAGGTATTGGAGACTCAGAAGAAAGAGAAGTTGTATGCCAAGTTTTCGAAGTGCGCGTTCTGGTTAAGAGAAGTGCAATTTTTAGGTCACGTGATTAATCCGGAAGGGATTACCGTGGACCCAGCTAAGATTGAAGCAATAACGAATTGGAAGACTCCGCAGAATTCGACTGATATACGAAGCTTCCTAGGGTTAGCTGGCTACTATAAGAGATTCATCGAAGGTTTCTCCAAGATAGCCGCACCGCTGACCGGTATGACCCGACAGTCGATAGTATTCAGTTGGGGAAAGTTTCAAGAAGAAGCCTTTGAGGAATTAAAGAAGAGACTCACGCAAGCTCCAATCCTTGCTCTACCCGATGGTGACGAGGATTTAGTTGTTTGTGCTGATGCCTCGAATCATGGGCTGGGTTGCGTTTTGATGCAACTAGGGAAGGTCATAGCATATGCGTCCAGACAGTTGAAAGTCCACGAGAGTACTTATCCGACGCATGATTTAGAGTTAGCAGCTATAGTGCATGCTCTTAAGATATGGAGACATTATCTGTACGGTACTAAGTGTACTATCTATACAGATCATAAGAGTTTAAAGTACTTCTTCGAGCAGAAAGAATTGAACATGAGGCAGAGAAGATGGTTGGAGTTGATTAAGGATTATGACTGCGACATTAAGTACTATCCCGGTAAAGCTAATGTAGTCGCTGACGCGTTAAGTCGTAAGAATGAGGAAGTCCTTGCAACAGTGAAGTCATACAAGTTGATCATGAACCCAAGTCTTTTTGAAGAAATCATCAAGGTGCAGTCAGAGGTGTTAGTAGATGAAGGGTTGGTAAAAAAAGAAAGGATTTATGGCCAGCAAGATGAGTTGATGGAAAACACTTATGGAGTTGACACTAGGTTCGACCGTATGTGGATCCCCCGCCATGGTGATCTTAGAAGTCGAATCTTAGACGAAGCTCATAAGTCAAAGTACTCAATCCATCCATGAGCTACTAAGATGTATCAAGATATAAAAGGAGACTATTGGTGGCCGGGAATGAAGAATGAGGTAGTAGATTATGTCAGTAAGTGCTTAACTTTCTTACAAGTCAAAGCCGAACATCAGAAGTCTTATGGAAAAATGCAGCCTCTAGAGATACCAGAGTGGAAATGGGAACACATCACTATGGATTTTATAACTAAGCTACCTCGTACCGCTAAGCATCATGATACCATTTGGGTGATAGTGGACCGTTTGACCAAGAGTGCTCACTTTCTACCTATACGAGAGGCTATCTCATCAGAAACGTTAGCAAACTTGTTCATTAAAGAGGTTGTGGCTAAGCATGGAGTACCGTTATCGATCGTGTCTGATAGAGATACACGGTTTACTTCGAGGTTCTGGAAGAAATTCCATGAAGCTATGGGGACGAGGTTGAACATCAGTACGGCGTATCATCCTCAAACTGATGGACAGTCTGAAAGGACTTTCCAAACCCTTGAGGATATGCTACGTGCTTGTGTTTTAGACTTTGGTGGAAGTTGGGATGATCACCTGCATTTAGCAGAGTTCTCCTATAACAACAGTTACCATTCAAGTATTGGTATGCCACCGTTTGAGATGCTTTACGGTAGACGATGTAGAACCCCGGTGTGTTGGGGTGAGATTGGTCAGAAGAAAATGGGAAGCCTATAAGTGGTTCAAGAAACGTCTTCAAAGTTTGATCAGATCAAAGCAAGATGAAAGCCGCTCAAGACAGAAAAAAGTCTTATGCAGATAAGCGGCGACGACCAATTGAGTTTAACGTTGGTGACAATGTGATGCTTAAGGTCTCGCCTTGGAAAGGGATTATCCGATTCAGGAAAAGAGGGAAGTTGAGTCCAAGGTACATTGGACCATTGAAGATCATAAATCGTGTGGGTGAAGTAGCTTATAAGCTGGATTTACCCGATGAGTTAGAAGGAATTCATTCAACCTTCCATGTTTCTCATCTGAGGAAGTGTCTGGCAGATGACACGTCTCACGTGCCATTGATGGACATTGAGGTTGATAAACAATTGAACTACATCGAGCAACTGATAGAGATCGTTGGTCGCAAGGAGAAGCAGCTTCGTCACAAGATTATACCTTTGGTAAAAGTGATATGGAAACACCGCAAGGGATCAGATGCTACTTGGGAGGCCGAGGATGAGATGCACAAGTTTTACCATAGTCTGTTTATGTAATAGTTAGGTTTCGGGGACGAAACCTCTTTAAGGAGGGAATACTTGTAACATCCTAAATATTATAATGTTAAATAAAGAAAGTTACGTTTAGTGATTTCGCGTTATTAATTAATTAATATCGAGTAAAGAACGGATCATGGACTTAGATTAATTAAGATGGGTTAACTGAGAATGGGCCTTAGGTCTATGGGCTTTAAGGGATATAAATATCCCCTAAACCAACCTAAAACCCTAAACCCTCATTCATTTCCATCTTAATCTCTACACACTCCAAAAACACACACACACCATATACGGCCGGCGGCCGAGAGGGAGAAACGAGCAAGATCCGAGAGAGAGTAAACGTTAGTTGGTATTAGATCTTATTACACGAGATCTAGAGTGCATAAACAAGCTACCCAAGATCGAACGAGCGCAAAAGGTATGTTCTTGACCTTTAAAGTTTACATAGAATTGAACGTTTTTAGCATAAAGGTCCAAACTTTATGTCTTTCCGGGCTAAGTTTTACCGGAACTAGGCCATGGGAATGATCGCGGAGTTAGTTAACGTAATATCCAAGAAATTCTTGATGAAATAAGGGTGATTTTGGTGATTAAGATTGAACAGAGACGGCAGCTGGGCAACTTCGCCTGCAAGCCATAACTTCGCCTTCATGCAAATTCGCCTAAAGCCAAGTTCGCCTAACTGTAACTTCGCCTAGTGATAAGTTCGCCCATGATATCTTCGCCTAAGGCTAAGTTCGCCAATGCTCAACTTCGCCTGGCATATGTTCACCTAGGGTTAACTTCGCCGATCACTAACTTCGCCTGAGTTAAGTTCGCTGAATGCTTAACTTCGCTTAATGTTAAGTTCGCTTAAGACTAAGTTCGCTTACAGTAAGGTCGCTTAATGTTAAGTTTGCTTAACACTAAGTTCGCTTACAGTAAGTTCGCTTAATGTTAAGTTCGCTTAATGATAAGTTCGCTGGAGTTAGCAAATTAGAATGTAAATTAAAAACCTAATGAAAAAATGTGTTAAGACAGTTAATGGAAATAAAATTTTTCCGGGAGGGTTTGCTCGACCCCAGCCAAGGGCGCTGCCCCCGGACCCCCGTTCGTTGTGGGTTATATAAAGATAGAAATACAACATGAGTAGTAGTAGTAGTTAATTGATACATGTAAATATTATACAGTTAGCCGTGCACAGCTCAAGAAGGGAATAACGATTAACGGAGAGCGTAACAGGATTCAGGTGAGTTTCTAGCCCCATGTGTTATGTTTTCGGGGCTGTGTGCATACTCAATATGTTTGTTATTACGCTTATCCTAAGAGTTAAGTGTATGCCTTATGTGAATAATGTGAAATGTATGAATAATTGCTTGATGGTACGTGAACGATCTTCGGATATTGCACGTACTGTCAGGTTGTAACGCTATGTATAAGGTAAGTATGATATGTATGCTTATGTGTATGAACGTGATAAAGTTAATAAAAGAAGGAAAGGATGGTTGTATGGTTGTATGGGTACGAAGAGGGTACCGAGCCCTAATAATACTCGAGGTATGATGTATGGTTGTATGGTAACGAAGAGGGAATCGAACCCTAATAATATTCGAGAACTAGGGAACCGAACCCTACTAATATTCGAGGAAAGAGGGTACCGAGCCCTAATAATACTCGAGGAAAGAGGGTACCGAGCCCTAACAATACTCGAGGAAGGAGGGTACTGGGCCCTAATAATACACGAGGAAGGAGGGTACCGAGCCCTAATAATACTCGAGGAATGTAGGGCGTAATGCTCTTTATAACATAAGATATGAAAGAAAGTTAGTACAAAAGAAAGTATGAAAGTATGAAAGTATGAATGAAAGAATATAAGTTTGTGTGTATTGTATAATGTATGATTAACTAGAACTCACTCAGCGTAGCTGACTTTTAGTATGCACGCAGGTGAGTAGGATGAGGCAGCTCGCTTGAGGAGACACGTGGCACTGAATAAGAGGCTGGCATCGGAAGACCCAAGACGTTTAAGTTTAATGTTTTGTTTATTTTGAAAGACAAGATGTTGTTTTAAGACAAGATGTGTTTTGTTATGGAATTTTTTATTAAAGTTTTATATTCCGCGAATGTTTTTAATTAACTATGATATTAGAACTGCGTTTATGAGTAAATCCAACACGAAAGTAGGGCTACCGGTAACGGGGCCTTAAAGTGAAAGTGGGAAATGATGATATTTATCAGAAATCGGTTTTTCAATCTACTAATAATATGAGATAAATAAAAGAAAATACACATAATTTGGGACGTGTCGGTAGCCTCAGCCTTGAGAATGAAAGGGTAATTTGATAAAATGGTTGAAACAGAAATCTTTTGTCGGTAAAGCATTTTGTCCGTGGAAGATAAATAATGAAAGGTCGGGCCATACTCAAGCCTAAATTATTGGTATGAAAAGTGGAAATATTATAAAATTTTAAAATTCTGAATACGTTATCATATGATGCTTGGGTTGGTTTAACGTTAGAGTATGCCGTGTAGCCTGTGATATAAACTTAAACTCCTTACCTTTAGTATTTTACACATCATTGGCGTATGGTTTTATAACCTTAAATCTTGTATTGATTGGATGCTTTGGGTCTGGAGACCATGGGTCTATATGAAATCTACTCATATGGGTATTCACAATTCCCAAGTGGGGTTGTGGATATTTAAATAAAGCTAAAAAGTGCAAACCCTTATAAGTCTTTAAACATGATCACAAAAGTACAAAATTACAAATACACTACAGACTTGATCATCCACGATGTTAGCCATGTGGGGTCCCCTTGCTCGCATCTCATTACCATTAATAAAAGTACCACAAGGGACACGTTACATGCAAGCCCTACATATGAAATTTTGCATACTCACCAATGGTGATGGGTTCAGGGTATTGCTTGATAACGGGGGTATGTCATGTTGTGGAGAATACTAGCTATTAATTAATTGTACCTTAATCGTATCTAATGGCTGCTTGGTAGACTTTGATGCTTAAGCTTTGGTGGATAAACAATACCCTTGATTGTCTTAACTATTCATGTAAAAAAGAAACAGACAAAAGTTTTAAATCCGCTAATTTTGAGGTTTAAGTCAATTTGGGGTGGTCTGGTCCGGTAAAAGCTGAAAATAAGCGTGTCTTAATTGTGTAAACCACTGAGTAGTATTATTGTCGGATCTTATTTGTCCCAGTAAAGATTAAGGCATGGGTTTAAGTGGACGACAATATCGGTGATCGCGGTTTTTGCGTTCTTCTAGAAGGTTGTCATCGTTACTTGGAGTTCATGTTTAAGTAATAAAATAACAACAAAAATTCATTGGCTTCTCCCTAGACAGGCCGTGCCGCGCGGCCAGGGAGGCCAAGCATGGTCGCGCGGTGCCTAGTCCTTCTGTTTAGCCAAACTTTTCAAACAAGCCTGGTTTTCACTATATAAACTTAAGGTTATAAACCTAGACGAATATACAACATTTGGCAGCCGATTTTGAGAGAGAAACCAAGGATGTGAGGGTGTTTTGAAGCTAGGAATGAAAGAGGATCGAGAAGTATTTAAAGGAGGTGTTCAAGGATTAATTTCCAATGGTTTTTTCGCTCTAACGTTCATTCCTTGTTCATTGTTTCTATCATGTCTTTCTTCTTTGTTTTTAATACTTGTTTGGGATTGTTTTTAATAATGATTATAGGCTAGACTTCATGTCTACCTAGGTTTAATGAACATGTTTTATACTTGATTGTTGCTTTGGAGCATTGTTTTGATTATGGTTTCGTTATATTAATAGTAAAGACTTGATTTTGCTTTCATTATGCATATGAGTGTTTATTAGTTTGGTTGATTATTAACTATTGCTTCACATAGATCTTTTATCTCTTGATTGTGTTCTTTAGATTTAGGGTTTATGTTTTATCATTACTTGGTGTTTTGATTATTATGATTGATTAGGCCTATTAGATCATAGAAGATTGTTGATAGTTGATTTAGGATTTTGATTGTTTTGCTGAATTCCAATAGCTGTGAGGTGAGGAGTTGTTCATGTGTCTTTCTCAATCTCATTCTAAGTTAGATTAGTAACAATATTCTTGCTTGGTTATCGTGTTCATCCTTGTTCATGATGTCATGTTTAGCTTATCAAGTTATCTAGGGTTTAGAATTCTGTGAGATTGCTTGCTTTAGATACTATTAATTAATCTTAATTGATGACCGTGTGGAAATCAATCCAACTGATTGCTTAATAATCTAATAGTTATTCTTTAGGATTTTACTTGATGAGGTCGAGTGTCCTATTGGGTTCGTTAGATGAATATGTTTAGAGATCAGTTTCCATATCATATTAGCTGTCCATTGCTTGATGATTGTTGATGCATGGGATTCTTACCTAGGTAGATTCCTTCTATTATTGTTTTCGATCTTGTGATTTATTGCTCTTTTCTAGTTTACATGTTCATTTACTTTCTTAATTTGATATTAGTTTAAAAACCCCCTTAAAATATTAATAATAAATAGTCGTGTCGTAAGTCGAGTCTAATTAGTTAATTTACATAATTTATAGAGTCCTATGGGTTCGATATTCCGGACTTACTTAGCTAATTTAGTTAAGGCCGTGTTTTGTGTAGTTGAGTCTTAGGTCTAGTTTTTATTACTTGTTTAATTTACTTGATGTCACACCCTCAATTTTCGTCTAACGGGGTTTTACCGTGGACAGAATTACAAAAATTGTCCTTTATCTTTGTACCAAATTTAGTGGTTGTCCTTTATCTTTAAAAGTAATATAATTTGTACTTTGCGTTTTAAAATGTTACACCGTTTGTCCTTTGGCCCTAACCTAGTTAGTTTTCCTCGTTAAGTTTGATCATGTGCAAGGCACATGAGGGTTAATTAGCCATTTTGCCTATTCGTTTAAAATACATTTTAAAAAAGAATAATTAAGATTAACAAACAAAATATTATAATAATTAAAATTATTAATTACACTTCTCACTCTAACCCTATCTTCACATCCCACAGGAACCTCGGTGACGGACGTCGCACCGGAACCTCGACGTCACCGTCACCGCACCTCGGTACCTTCGAGGACTCTTACGCTCGTTCGTCACCACTTCCCCCGACTTCCTCCTCCGGCCACCGTACAGTCTACTGGATTTACGCTGTCGCCTCTATCGGCGTCAGATCTACCTCTCTCATTCCCTTTTAAACATTGGCCGGAAACAACCACTACCGGAAACCGCCGCTGCACCGTCGTCATTTCGGATCTGTATAAACCCTCCACACACCATCCGCCCACCTGTCTTTAACACACCATTCCAAAACACAATTCCACGTTTCAAGTTTCGGCCAAACGCCCATCTTCGGCATTTCATCGAACACCTGGAGTGCATCCTCAATCGTCCCATTTTCACACAAACACCTCACATACATTTCCACCCCACCCGAACCCGGAACAAACTTCGTAAACTCAAGAAACTCCTTTACCACATTCACATCCTTGGTTTCCAAAAGCGAATTGAATATCAAACAACAAGTTGAGTGATCAGGTGAATACACAAAAGTTGAATTGAGCCAATACAAAACCCTGATGGACAAAAGCACATTGATTTGATTAACCAACACTTGGTTTAATAACAATGGGATCTGTGAAGCTAACATTTAAAAGGGTTTAAGTGAATTTGGTTAAAAAGTATACCTTACCTGGTGGTGGGTTTTGGTGGCCGTGGAGGCTCGCCGGAGAGACGGTGGTGGTTATAGTGTATGAACGGAGAGAGAGAGAGAGAGAGAGAGAGAGAGAGAGAGAGAGAGAGAGAGAGAGAGAGAGAGAATAGATAGAGATATTTTTGCATTTATATTTTTTCTTTTATTTTTTAAAATGTTTTTATTAATAAGTGGGTAAAATGACCAAATTACTCTCACATGCAAGGCACATGGCCAGACTTAACGATAAAAACTAACTGGGTTAGTGCTAGAGGACAAACGGTGTAACATTTGGAAACGTAAAGTATAAAATATGTTACTTTTAATGATAAAGGACAACCACTGAAATTTAGTGCAAACATAAAGGACAATTTCTCTAATTCTGTCTTTACCGTGAGGCGCGTGACATACCAGGATCTACCCATGTGTCGTAATTAACAACCAATTTATAATGGAAAATATTTAAATATTATTGCTCATCAAAAAGATTTCACATTTGAGGAAGAGTATAATTTAGGAAAACACTTAAAAACCTAGAGTGCATGTTAAGACGCCCGAACATAACATTTCACTAAAGTCTCCCAGCATAATTCGATGCTTAGTGGGATCCATGTATCCTAGACTCATTTCAACTTCGCACGTGCACCTTAAACACCTGAGAAAGACATGGTAAAACTGGTCAACACAACGGTTTGCGAGTTCACAAGTTTGAGATTAAAAACAAGTTTGTTAAACAAAACATTTAATAAGTAAACGCTGTAAGGAATACTGTATGCATTAGTAATACTGCTAGTTAATTACGCTAGCAATCATTTTACATTAGTGTGATTTCCATTGTGACTGAGGCTGACTTGTTAGTTTGTTTGCCACCCGCGGAGTCTAATATAAGACTAGTGCATATTGCGTTCCTAGTAAATGAAACACTCGGCGACTCCCTCAACCGAGAGCCCCGAGGGGGTTCGTCAAACCCAGTAGTACTACCTTTCATTACCGAGCGAATATACAATTGTTAACGGTCCAATATGCATGGGGGACTTCTGTTTAATTGCACTATGTACCCATGAGGTATTAAAAAGTCTACAATTATCTAAAAAGTTTGTGTGTTGCATGTTTTCCCCCCAAAAGGAGTAAATAAAAAGTGGGGTAGTGAAACTCACCTCGAATACGGTTCAAATTGAAAATCAACTGCTTAAGTCAAAGTTGTTCTACTGCCTAAATCATATAAGCACTAAAATTATTTGCTATGCAATTCCTAGAACCTTTAGTATCCAAATAATTCGCTTGTTTATTTGAAGTTTGACCAAAGTTTGACTTTTTGTTAACTTTGACCAAAGATTGACTTTTAATTTACTTTGACCAAAGTTTGACTTATCGTTTGACTTTTGAACAAAAGGTCCATGTTGTTGACCGTTTACTAAAAATTCCAAGTGTTGATGACGGAAGACTAAAAATTGAGTTTTGTTGACCGTTGACCATTGACCAAAAATTTGACTGCCGACCCGTTGGTGACTTTTGACCAATAATCTAGACTATGAATGATTACTGGATGTTCCTAGTCACAATTTAACAACAATCAGGTAATGTGCACTTAGGCACTTTTCATACAATTCTATGACTAAGTCTACCTTCTACCACTTTTCAACACTTCACAAGTAAGACTCACCACTTAGTCAAATAGTTCTAAGTTAACCCATCAAGTCAAAATCCAATTTACCACAATCAATCTATTACAAATTACAATTATTTTCACTAACCAATTATTGATCATCCTTAACAAGTTTTTAATCATCAAAACTTAATATTCCAACCAACCAAAACATGTAATTAAATTACCAAATAATTCACTCATATTCTAACAAGTATTAGGTATAAAATATATTTTTCTTATAATTTTTGAGTTCACACAAATATACAAAATATTCACACTCTATAACAACCTAATTTCAGTCTCTATTTTAAAACAGCAGTACACAAATATTTTCCAAACATTCAATATTTGTCAAATTGATGCAAGACCAACTGGGTTAGATTCCCACTTAAATTTAAAACATTCCAGATGTTGAATCACACCCATGTCTATTTTCAATATCAAGTTATTCAAATTAAAACACAGCTCAGTAAATTTCTCTTTCAATCAAGATTGCAACCCAATTTTGTAAATTAATAAAAAGCAGTCAAACAAGGTCCCAAAATTATGATTTTTGACTATTTGAAAACTAGATTCAAAGTACTTAATCATAGTATCAAAATTGAATCAGAAACACTAACTTATCATCAAGTTATTCAATATACAATCTAAAACACAGAATCTGTCAAAAGGCAGATTCAAACCAAAAGTCACAAAAATCATGATTCTTATATCCTTATGATCTTTAATCATCAAGGAACATTTTTATACAATCAAATCTCATGTATTTCATTATTTAAATGATTTATAAAATAATATTTAGTTACAAAAGGTGTCCATACTTTCTTTTATAATAAGACACAAAATTTCTTTTAACAATCAACCTTGATCATCCTTGATTCATTTTTCACAAATCCGATTATTTGGATACTAGGTTTCATGAAACAAAAATCAAAATATATAGTAGAATATATCCTAAACTATACTTACCTATTAATTGATTCAAAAATCTAATATTCTTTCTTCCAAATTCACCAAATTGTTTATGATTTTTGAGAGATATTTTGAGAAAATAAAATGTGTGTATGTGTGTGTGAATTGGACGGCCAATGAGAGAAATAAAAAGATATAATCTTCATTGTTATTTAATCCTCATTGCACATTCATTTACACCTTCATTAAGTCATCATCAATTTGATTAAACATTAGATAACTTTATTTTATTTAATTTGTGACATGTTACATTTTATTATAACCATTTCCTTGTAACCATATGTTGTGAACTTCTCCTTTGTTACTTACCATGTAATATATTATATGTTATGTTATTTAATTATTCAATCCCTTACAACATATGGATATACAATAACTAGTCATGTAACATCATAAGCCTGTAACACATTTACATCTATCATATATAATACATATAACATATCATGCGTGACAAATTTATTATGACATATAGCATGTGTGACAATTTTATAATTCTAGTTATCAATAACTAGTTACTCTCACTTAGGTCACCGACGACAAGACTAACTCAATGTGTGCATACATGACACTACATGTATAATAGTTCAACTTAGTTAACAGAACTAACCGGGTTTACTGACACAGTCAACAGGATTTAACTGGGTTTAGTTAACGGAGTTAACCTGAAAATGTCGGGTGTCACATCATCCCCTTGTTGAAAGAATTTTCGTCCCGAAAATTGATATGCTACTAAGTACACCAGTCGACTTTCGTCTATGTGTTTGGCCTTAGTAAATTCAGAAGACTTCATGTCTATATGTTTGTTCACTGTACATTCAGTACTTTAGTACACATTTAGTCTATATATTTGTTCACTGTACATTCAGTACCTCAGTAGCCTTTCAGTCTATATGCTTGTTCCACTAATACTTGGGCAGTGTTACTCGTATTTAAGAAAAATTTTTCTTTTGTCACATCATCCCCTGGTTTAAAGAAATTTTGTACTCAAAATTTTGATTATGATATACGAAAACTATAACTATAGTTTCTTGATAGTGAAAGAGTCTAAACGCTTGACAATATAAACAAATAGGTAGGGCCGAGACTAACGATTTTAATGTTGTTGGGAACCAAACGAGATTCAAGTATTCACTTGATTAGAGATATTAAGATAAAATAAACACAGAGGTTTGTCATACGAATATCCGATCAATGTTTGTAAAAGTTGATGAACTCAACTACGACTTTTTAAGATTTTAGGGAAGCCAATATAATATAAGCATCCATTTGTAAAGAAATGTCAAAATTTCAAAAGCAGTGAAGGAGTTGAGTCTCAATAGTTCACTCTCATTTTCAGATAAGCTTAGTAATTGGTATGACTACAATTGTGGAAGTGATACAAATGTTAAGTATTTAGAAAATGAAGCTTCTATAGCTCAAGGAGATGGTGGTTCATAAAGATGAATTTGTATATAAGGGTTTCATTTACCGATCAAGTCAGGCTATCAAGCGAAGAATACTAATACGTCTCGTTTCCAATTTTGGTACATATGGTAATTTTAATTCATGGAACTCGATAATGAGGAAACTTGTAACAGATTATAACATCCCAAAGATGTTCATAAGATTCGGATCACTATTATGCTAATTAGCTAAGGTTGAGTTTCCTCTATTCCACACGAGGAACCATTAGAAAAATATACTACGTGCCTAATTGGACTATGATTTAGAAGTCCTTTAACTTTTGCTTAAACTATGGCAGCTAGCGCTCTTTTAATCACGGAGGTATGGTTTAACGGATTGGGTCGTTACTCAACATTGGTAAGGTAGTAAAGTTTCGTGAAACGATTGTGTTCAACATAAATTTTGAGGTTGATGGCGTGGACAAAAAGGACAAGTGTCCCGAAATAAAGTGTTGATGAAACTGCTTGTACTAGAATTCCTATCAAAGTAATTTGGTTAAAGTAAAAATTTCTCCACTTCTAAGATCACGTGATTTAGAGACACAAAGGGAGTTACTTTAAGTGATCAAGGTAAAAAAAATCCAAGGTGAGTGTCATATGCATTCGTTGATAATTGATGCTTTATCAAGGTTCAAAAATGGGACGAGCTTTTCCACTCCTAACAGTGGAGTTAACCTTCCGGAAGTGATAAAATGTCATTTGAACCAAACAAGTCGGTGTTATAATCATTTTAACTAAATGAAGTCCAAAATTAGGTATCATTTTGAATATTCGGGAAATATCAAAGACTTGCCATAATTGAAATTAAAAGGAATGGTCAAAGGTTCGTTTCTTTCCTCTTTATTGTTAATACCTATGATTATAGAGGATTGTGCTTTTCCAGTCAAACGAATTATGATTACCCCAAATAGTGTTGCATCCGATAGGAGTTCAGGATAAATTAATAATGGAGATCATGGAAATTAGATCCAATCTTCAATGAGGTTTTTTGATTGTTTGAAACAAGTCAAACGTTTTCTTATGTTTTTATTTGTCTGGCCTCAAATGACATGATATGGTTTTAGCTTAAGAGTTTGTCGTTATCACTGAGAATGAGAGGTGTTGTTCAACGTTAACGACGTTTAAGCAAATGCAGAATGCCTATCCAATGGGTTATTTAATTGAGACTGGCCTTAAATAGTTCCAAGTATCGAAAGAAAAGCCGTCATCAACTAGCTCGGTTAGCAGGTTTAGTCATTAGGTCGGATGGGCATTTAATGTATCTTATGTAGGAATGCTAATCATAAGTCACAATGAAACGATTTCCCCTGCCCTCTGCTCTAGTGGGCATTGTGGTTCAAGTCCAACATCCAACAAGGCATATTTAGAAAATATCTCTCCTAACGTGAGTGGATCATTTCTAGGTCGTAAGGTAATTCTTGTCTCCACCAATTTGGTGCGAATACAGATTCTTGTTAAAGCGAATATAACTATGCTCAAGGTAGGAAAGTCGGTTATTGATGTTGTGTCACCCGTCGATTTCAGGTTAACACCGTTAACTCAAACTCCGTCAATTCAAACTTAAGATCACTGGATCTTTAACGCACATCTCATTACATTTAAACTAAGGTTTTAAATGACGCTTGACAATTACTACATGTGTAGTCTTTCGGGAATTGCACCGAAACGCAAACGAGTTGACGCAAACCATTGGGGAATAAACGAAAAACGTCAAAACAATAATTATGTGATAATTATGTGTTAGACATATGTGATACTTGATTATATTATGAGTGATGCTAGACAAGAAACAAGAACTAGTTAAAATAAGCTAGAAAAGTACAAACTAGAAATTGAGGGACTAAAGTGTAACATCTTATTATTAATAATATTAAAACCCTAATCTCCTTCTCTCCCTCACAAAACCGATCGGCCAGCCCCCCCCCCCCCTCCCCTCTCCTTGCGATCGGCAGCCTTACACCACCACCATATCACCTCTTTTTGATCTTGTTTTTCACAATTGAAGTATCCTACACCCGTTTCTAGTCATCTTCCACCTTCCTCTTGCTTGTTTTTGTGCTTTTGAAGGTATAATTATAAACCCTAGAATCTAAAAATCATATATATGGTGTTCATATGCTTTGTTTTGATTAGATGATGTTTAATTGTGTATTGATTGTTGATTTGATAACTAGAATCGATGTTATTGCATGTTAATCGCTTGTTTCTTTGATTTTGAGTTCAAGTAAAACCCTAATCATGTATGTAGTGTGTAATTGATGTGCATGGATAGTTATTATGGTGTCTAGAATGTCATATGAATGGATTGTGGTCTATAGATGGTTAATATGTTGAGTTTGGATGCAAACTGTTTCTGGACAGATTGTGTTGTTGATGTTCAATTGACTGTAACTAAATGTTAATGTGGAAATTGGTCGAGGTTATTAATACTACAAGGTGCTATGTTGAGTCTAGTTTCTAAGGAATATAAATTTGTAATTTTTGGACGTGTAAAAGTTAACTTTTATTATTTTACAAAAACGTTGTGCAAATCTGAATTGTGAGACTTGCTGTTAGGTTGTTTTGTAAATATTATATCTCATGAACTACAAGACCAAATGGGTTGGTTCCACTTCTGGAAGTTAACTTATTGAGATAAGAACCTAACCCAATTGGTCTTGCATTAATTAGATTTCCATTTAACGGGAATAACAAATAACATTCTGTTGCGCATGAATTTGACTGTTGTGAGTTTGCTGTAATGTTTTGATCATTGTGAGAAATCTATGTGGAATAAAAATATAATAAAATATGTTCTGGAAACCTAATTCATGTATGCTTTTGTGACGATTTTTGGTGAATTAATTGAGATGCTATGATCTGTTGAATAGAGTAATCTTTCGAGTAAAATTCTGTCTTGATAAAACTAGCTGCTGAATTTTGTGAAAATACATGAAACGTGCTTGTTACTAGATATTTGTTATGTTTTGACCAAATTGCCCTTGCGGGGAATATTTGTTAGATATGTACACTATTAATACTTGACACGTAGATAACTGTTCACAGCATGTAACGTATCACAAATGTGCTTGTTAAGTCACACACGATTCACAAACGAACACGAAACGTATTTTGTGCATAGGTATTATGTGCCGAGTCTAGAGACTCGATAATAGTTCCGACTCTTAGAAAATCTCCTTGTAGTTATAGAACGCTAGTGAGAGTTTTCTGTGACGCGCATCACTTGGGTGACTTGTTTTTGGGAATTCTTCACAAACAGTGAGTTTCACTTTCCCCTTTTAAACTTTTTAAACGCTTTTCACTTGGGGGAGATAACATACTCCGAAAACGCTTTTAGATTTTGTTAGTAAATTATATATCACTTGTAAATGGTAAGTGGCAAACAAAACAATTGAAGTCCTACACATCGAACCGTTTAGTATTGGAAAATAGCGAGTCACTGTTAACTAGTACTACTGGGTTTGACAAACCCTACCCAACGCTAAGCTCGACTGGAGGTCGAGTGGGTGTAATTTTGGCTAACACGTTACCATGGTCGGGATAGACCTGGTGGCAAGGCACATGATAAACAGTCAGCTTCGGTGTCGAACACTTAGTAATACTTGTTGTATAGGCTAGCTACCTATTGATATATAATTGATTTAACACTATCTGGTAAACGTTAAATGCTAAACGCAAAACGCTGGACGCAAAACGCTAAACGCTTTATTTTATATAAACTTGTGAACTCACCAACCTCGTGTTGACACGTTTAGTATGTTATTCTCAGGTAGCCGAGGCGGGCGCGCAGTATAGGATCATGCATGGTTTTGAACACTACTGTTATACAAACATGTTTTAAACTATTATTACTTGTTTTTTTTAGTCGTCCTGCGTGGCGCAACACTTGGTTTATGCTTTTACGCTTCCGCACTTATTTTCACTTAATGTTTTTTATGGTTTTATTATAACTAATGATTCCGATCCTGTTAGTACACCCCCTCTGACGGTAAGACTCCGTTAGTGGATTTTGAGGGTGTGACAGATTGGTATCAGAGCCATTGGTTATAGCGAACTAGAAATGGCATGCACACTAGACTATAACCGCGACGACCCATTAGTTATAATGATACGCACTGCATATGTTTGTGTAGTCTTTGTTATCTTATCTCTTCACCTCTTTCACTCATACGCGCGCATACACGGCTTACCTGTAGGGATGTCGACGCCACCATCATCATCATCCGATCAGATGACTCATGCTCATGGGAAGGAACCGCAGTTACCTGCCTCATCGCTACCCCGAGTAGTCCCGGAGCTAGAAGCCCCTGCACCGAAGAGGTATCGCTTATCCGGAGGCAAGTACGAAGACGAAGTTAGCTGGGATTGTTACCCGAATATGATCAGGCGTATGGTCTATCGTGAACAAGTTCCCCCACTACCTCACCCGAGTCGTCCTGCTTACCCCAACACCCTACCACCCATAACCGAACCTGTAGAGCGTGTGTTCGCAGCTGTTATTTCTTGTTTGGAGCGTGATGTTGGTTATATGCTCTATACAAGAGCGAACGTTTCAGGACTGTTAAAGGATGGAACCGAAACTAAAGAGGAAATTTTCCGCCTGACAGCGGAGATGAAGGAAATGCAAGAGGCTAGTGATCAACAGATGAAGATTATGAGAAAAATGCAAGCCGAGATGATAGACTTGCAAGTGCAACTCCAAGTGGCAAGGACCCGAAACGAGATAGCTTTAGAGCGTTGCGACATCTTACAAATGCAAGTTGCTCAGAATGCAGCCGAACCTGAGGCAGAGCCTGAAGAGGAACCCGAAGAAGATCCCGAAGAAGAGCCTGAGGAGGATCCCGAGGAAGATCCCGAGGAGGAACCCGAAGAGGAACCGGAGGAAGAACCGGCTGAGGAGGAGGCACACTCAGAGGTGTCCTCAGACGATGACATCTAAAGATGATAACACCTAGATGGAGGGGTTGTCTCCATCCAAACTATTATTTTCTATGATTTTAAGGATTGGTTTTAAATACTTTGTAGCGAATACAATGGTTTTAATCATGAATTATTATTTGGATTAATATATGGTTGAGATGTGATGTTTGTTCCTTTTATTTCTTTCTTACCTTTCTTTTTATTACATGTATGGTGTGTTGCATATGAAACCGAGAATTCATGTTTAACATCTATGCTGTGATTCTCGGAAATGGCTGGAAGAAACGCTGGACACGGTCGCGGTAACATCAACTTGACTGCAGCAGAACTCCAAACTCTGCGGAACGACCACGCGGCGGCCGCTCTAGCTGCACATGTCCAGAATCAAGTTGGAGGTCCAACTGGAATGTGTACTTTCAAGAACTACCTGGATTGCAAGCCCAGTTCGTTTAAGGGCACTGAGGGAGCTATAGGCTTCCTGCGTGGGGCTGAGAAGGCCGAATCAGCTTTTGTGATGTGTAATTGTCCATCTGCCAGTAGGGTCAAATTTGCTGCTGGGACACTTGAAGATTCTGCTCTCACTTGGTGGAATTCAAATGTGCAGATTCTTGGATTGGAACTGGCTAACGCTGTGAACTGGGAGGAATTCAAGAACATGATGCGTGAAGAGTATTGTCCTCGAGAGGAGATTGCAAAGTTGGAATCCGAGTTTTGGTCGTTGAAGATGGTGGGTTCCGAAATTGAAGCCTACACCACCCGTTCTCACGAGTTAGCTGTGATGTGTCCACGGATGGTAGACCCGCCTAGTAAGAGGATTGAGATGTACATTGATGGGTTAGCACCGCAAATTCAGGGCATGGTGACGTCTTCCAGACCAGCCATGATTCAACAAGCGATCCGATTAGCACATAAACTGACGGATCAAGCAGTGACCCAAGGTGCGTTACCACCTAGAGGTTCAACCACTAAAGCCCGTGACAACCCGAGCACTGACAACAACAGCAACAATAACCCGAGTAATGGAAAGAGAAAGTTCGACAACGTCAGGTCCTTATCCTCGAACCCCCCACAGCAACAACACTACCGTAAGCCCGAACTCACTTGGAGCTTCAATAATCAGGGTCACAACAATAACAACAACAACGGTAGCGGGCAGGGTTCGAGCGGCTATGCTGGGAAACACCCGAAATGCAACAGGTGCAACTATCATCATGCTGGCCCGTGTGATCGTGTCAAGTGTTTGAAATGCGGAAAAATGGGTCATCAGGCCAAGGAATGTAGGGGAGACCTAGCGGCAAAGGGTGCTCCTAAACCACCTATGACGACTAAATGATGTTTTGAGTGTGGTCAAGAGGGCCATTTCAGGAAGGATTGTCCCAAACTAAAACAGAACGAGAATAATGGAGGCAACAGCAGTGGCGGAAGCAATGGTAAAGGAAGAGCTTTCGTCATTGGGTCGGGTAAAGCCCGCAACGATCCGTATGTGGTGACTGGTAAGTTTCCTGTGAATGACTGTTTTGCGTCTGTATTGTTTGACACTGGAGCTGATAGGAGTTTTGTGTCGAAAGCCTTTAGTAAACTCTTAGACTTAACTCCAACCCCGTTAGATGCTAAGTTTCCTGTTGAATTAGCTGACGGTAAGTCTATAGAAACAACTCATGTACTTGTGGGATGTAAGTTGAAACTGTCAGGTCATATTTTTGATATCGACCTTATACCTTTTACGCTTGGTAGTTTCGATGTCGTTGTCGGCATGGACTGGTTATCTGAGAACCGAGCGGAGATTATATGTCACGACAAGATAGTCCACATCACTACCCCTTCCGGCTAGATCATTTCGATTCAGGGCGAGAAAAGCTGCATGACCACCAGCGTCATCACCATCATGAAGGCGCAGAAGTATCTACGAAAGGGTCATCCGGCAATTTTAGCGCATATTGTCAAGAAACCCGCAGAGGAGAAGCGAATCGAAGATATACCGATTGTGCGAGATTTTCCGCAAGTTTTCCCGGAGGATTTGCCTGGACTCCCTCCTATTCGACAAGTCGAATTCCAAATCGAATTGACCCCCGGTGCAGCGCCCATAGCACGAGCCCCGTACCGGCTCGCCCCGGCGGAGCTTCAGGAGTTGTCCACTCAGTTGCAAGATTTGTTGGATAAAGGTTTTATCCGACCTAGCTCATCGCCATGGGGAGCCCCTGTCTTATTTGTCCGAAAGAAGGACGGGACTTTCCGCATGTGCATCGACTACAGAGAGCTGAACAAGGTGACGATTAAGAACCGTTATCCCTTACCCCGAATTGATGAGCTGTTTGACCAGCTTCAAGGATCGAGTTACTACTCGAAGATCGATCTGAGATCTGGTTACCATCAACTAAGAGTGCGCGAAGAAGATATTTCAAAGACGGCTTTCAGAACTCGGTATGGTCACTACGAGTTTTCGGTTATGCCTTTTGGCTTAACCAACGCACCAGCCGTATTTATGGATCTCATGAATCGAGTATGCAACGCGTACCTCGACAAGTTTGTGATTGTTTTCATTGATGATATTCTCGTCTACTCCAAGGAAGAGGCTGACCACGAAGAACACTTGAGGTTAATTCTGGAATTGTTGAAGAAGGAATAAATGTACGCTAAACTCTCGAAATGCAAATTTTGGCTTCGCGAGGTTAACTTTTTAGGACATGTGATCAACGAGAAAGGTGTCCATGTCGATCCCGGTAAGGTAGAGGCTATCAAAAACTAGGAAGCACCTAAGACTCCGACTGAGGTGCGGCAATTCCTAGGACTGGCGGGCTACTACCGGCGTTTTATCGAGGGATTTTCAAAGATTGCTCAACCCCTCACCGCTTTGACTCATAAGGGTACTAAGTACAATTGGGGTGACGCGCAAGAATTCGCTTTCCAATTGTTGAAAACCAAACTCTGTAGAGCCCCTATTCTAGCCCTCCCCGAGGGAACAGAGAATTTTGAGGTTCATTGTGACGCATCGATACAAGGCCTCGGTTGCGTGTTTATGCAACTCGAGAAGGTTATAGCCTATGCCTCTCGAAAACTACGGATTCACGAGAAGAACTACACGACCCATGACTTGGAACTTGGAGCTGTGGTGTTTGCTCTTAAGATATGGAGGCATTACTTATACGGTACCAAGTTTATCATTTACACTGACCACAAGAGTCTCCAACATATCTACGATCAGAAGGAGCTGAACATGCGACAGCGTCGTTGGGTCGAGCTGCTTAAGGATTATGATTGTGCCATCAAGTACCACCCTGGAAAGGCCAATGTAGTGGCCGACGCTCTCAGTAGAAAAGAAAACGATAAACCCAGACGAGTGCGAGCACTGCAACTTACGATTCATGCCAACTTACCCGATCAGATTCGCGATGCGCAACTCGAAGCCTTGAAAGATGATAATCTTCCATCAGAACTCATGCGGGGCATGAACAAGCAACTTGAATCCAAATCGGACAGGGTCCGATATTTCGAGAACCGGATTTGGGTTCCACGATACGGAGAGTTGAGAACTCTAGTGATGGACGAAGCTCACAAGTTCCGATATTCTATCCACCCCGGCTCAGAGAAAATGTACCATGACTTAAAGGCACTTTACTGGTGGCCAAACATGAAAGCCGACATTGCCACCTACGTGAGCAAATGCTTGAATTGCGCCAGAGTCAAAATAGAGTATCAGAAACCGTCTGGCCTGCTACAGCAACCGGAACTTCCAATGTGGAAATGGGAACACATTTCAATGGATTTTATCACGGGATTACCCAAAACACCGACGGGATGCGATACCATCTGGGTGATCGTTGACCGATTGACTAAGTCTGCACACTTCTTGGCGATTAAGGAATCAGACAAAATGGAAAGATTGACTCGTGTCTACATGAAGGAAGTAGTGTCTAGACACGGAGTTCTTGTCTCAATCATTTCTGATCGAGATTCTCGTTTCACTTAGCACTTTTGGAAGTCACTACAAAGCGCACTAGGTACCCGCCTGGATATGAGCAATGCATACCATCCTCAGACGGATGGGCAAAGTGAACGCACTATTCAGACCTTGGAGGAGATGCTGCGTGCGTGTGTGTTGGATTTCGGAAAAAGTTGGGAACCTCACTTACCCTTGGTAGAATTTTCGTATAATAATAGCTACCACGCAAAGTATTAAAGCAGCGCCGTTTGAAGCGTTGTACGGACGGAAGTGTCGATCACCTCTTTGCTGGGCAGAGGTGGGTGACAGCCAAATCACTAGTCCAGAAGTGGTACTCGAAACATCTGAAAAGATTGTTCAAATCCGAAACCGCATGGCAGCAACACGGGATCGTCAAAAGAGTTACGCCGACAAGCGCCGAAAGCCTCTCGAATTTCAAGTGAACGATCAAGTATTACTCAAAGTCTCACCTTGGGAAGGTGTGGTTCGCTTTGGGAAGCGAAACAAACTCAACCCACGATACGTTGGTCCTTACCGGATAACTGAGCGCGTTGGTCCGGTGGCGTACCGACTGGACTTACCAACAGAACTCAGTGGCGTACACAATGTATTCCATGTATCCAATTTGAAGAAATGCCTTTCCGATGAAACCCAAGCAGTTCCTTTGGACGAATTGCAAGTTGATGAAAAGTTACGCTTCATTGAAGAACCAGTCGAAGTTTTGGATTGGGAAACCAAAACACTCAAGCACAACAAGATTCCAATCGTTAAGATTCGTTGGAACTCGAGACGTGGACTGGAGTTCACGTGGGAACGCGAGGATCAAATGATGAAAAAGTATCCTCACCTTTTTGAAGGGCTGACCAAAAACAGAAAACCGCGAAACCCGACAAACCGTCAGAAATCACCGGAGGTATGAATTAAATTTCGGGACGAAATTTCTTTCTACTAGGGGATGATATGACAAACTGAAAATTTTCTTTTACTTTTTCAGACACTCATTACGACTTGACTCAAATTTTCGGGACGAAAATTCTTTAACATGGGAATGATGTGACACCCGTCGATTTCAGGTTAACTCCGTTAACTCAAACTCCGTCAATTCAAACTTAAGATCACTGGATCTTTAACGCACATCTCATTACATTTATACTAAGGTTTTAAATGACGCTTGACAATTACTACATGTGTAGTCTTTCGTGAATTGCACCAAAACGCAAACGAGTTGACGCAAACCATTGGGGAATAAATGAAAAATGTCAAAACAATAATTATGTGATAATTATGTGTTAGACTTATGTGATACTTGATTATATTATGTGTGATGCTAGACAAGAAACAAGAACTAGTTAAAATAAGCTAGAAAAGTACAAACTAGAAATTGAGGGACTAAAGTGTAACATCTTATTATTAATAATATTAAAACCCTAATCTCCTTCTCTCCCTCACAAAACCGATCGGCCAGCCCCCCCTCCCCTCTCCATGCGATCGGCAGCCATACACCACCACCATATCACCTCTTTTTGATCTTGTTTTTCACAATTGAAGCATCCTACACCAGTTTCTAGTCTTCTTCCACCTTCCTCTTGCTTGTTTTTGTTCTTTTGAAGGTATAATTATAAACCCTAGAATTCAAAAATCATATATATGGTGTTCATATGCTTTGTTTTGATTAGATGATTTTTAATTATGTATTGATTGTTGATTTGATAACTAGAATCGATGTTATTGCATGTTAATCGCTTGTTTCTTTGATTTTGAGTTCAAATAAAACCCTAATCATGTATGTAGTGTGTAATTGATGTGCATGGATAGTGATTATGGTGTCTAGAATGTCATATGAACGGATTGTGGTCTATAGATGGTTAATATGTTGAGTTTGGATGCAAACTGTTTCTGGACAGATTGTGTTGTTGATGTTCAATTGACTGTAACTAAATGTTAATGTGGAAATTGGTCTAGGTTATTAACACTACAAGGTGCTATGTTGAGTCTAGTTTCTAAGGAATATAAATTTGCAATTTTTGGACGTGTAAAAGTTAACTTTTATGATTTTACAAAAACGTTGTGCAAATCTGAATTGTGGGACCTGCTGTTAGGTTGTTTTGTAAATATTATATCTCATGAACTACAAGACCAAATGGGTTGGTTCCACTTCTGGAAGTTAACTTGTTGAGTTAAGAACTTAACCCAATTGGTCTTGCATTAATTAGATTTCCATTTAACGGGATAACAAATAACATTCTGTTGCGCATGAATTTGACTGTTGTGAGTTTGCTGTAATGTTTTGATCATTGTGAGAAATCTATGTGGAATAAAAATATAATAAAATACGTTCTGGAAACCTAATTCATGTATGCTTTTGTGACGATTTTTTGTGAATTAATTGAGATGCTATGATCTGTTGAATAGAGTAATCTTTCGAGTAGAATTCTGTCTTGATAAAACTAGCTGCTGAATTTTGTGAAAATACATGAAACGTGCTTGTTACTAGATATTTGTTATGTTTTGACCAAATTGCCCTTGCGGGGAATATTTGTTAGATATGTACACTATTAATACTTGACACGTAGATAACTGTTCACAGCATGTAACGTATCACAAATGTGCTTGTTAAGTCACACAAGATTCACAAACGAACACGAAACGTATTTTGTGCATAGGTATTATGTGCCGAGTCTAGAGACTCGATAATAGTTCCGACTCTTAGAAAATCTCCTTGTTGTTATAGAACGCTAGTGAGAGTTTTCTGTGACGCGCATCACTTGGGTGACTTGTTTTTGGGAATTCTTCGCAAACAGTGAGTTTCACTTTCCCCTTTTAAACTTTTTATACGCTTTTCACTTGGGGGAGATAACATACTCCGAAAATGCTTTTAGATTTTGTTAGTAAATTATATATCACTTGTAAAGTGTAAGTGGCAAACAAAACAATTGAAGTCCTACACATCGAACCGTTTAGTATTGGGAAATAGCGAGTCACTGTTGAGTAGTACTACTGGGTTTGACAAATCCCACCCAACGCTAAGCTCGACTGGAGGTCGAGTGGGTGTAATTCTGGCTAACATGTTACCATGGTCGGGATAGACCTGGTGGCAAGGCACATGATAAACAGTCAGCTTCGGTGTCGAACACTTAGTAATACTTTTTGTATAGGCTAGCTACCTATTGATATATAATTGATTTAACACTATCTGGTAAACGCTAAACGCTAAACGCCAAACGCTAAACGCAAAACGCTAAACGCTTTATTTTATATAAACTTGTGAACTCACCAACCTCGTGTTGACACTTTTAGTATGTTATTCTCAAGTAGCCGAGGCGGGCGCGTGGTATAGGAACATGCATGGTTTTGAACACTACTGTTATGCAAACATGTTTTAAACTATTATTACTTGTTTTTTTTATTAGTCGTCCTGCGTGGCGCAACACTTGGTTTATGCTTTTACGCTTCCGCACTTATTTTCATTTAATGTTTTTATGGTTTGATTATAACTAATGATTTCGTTGGTGGTAATGATTTCGTTGGTGGATTTTGAGGGTGTGACAGATGTCCCTAACATCAACATACCGTTAGTGTTTATATATAGGGTGTACCGCAGCTAACTCATCACACTAATAGGACATCTTCGATGGTTCTCATTACCAACACTAACCAAACAGTATTTTCCCAGTGTCAAGTGTAACAAGTAAATTTCTCTTCTCCACTTTAGGCAATAAAAAATGAGGACATGTTTTCTATCTAAGATAAACCAATATGAATCTATATGAATAATTTGATGGATGGTTACTCGTTGTTCCTCGTGAGTTACGGATCAAAGCAGGGTTTTGATGATGAACGGTCTTACGCCAACTGACATGACTTATTCATGTTAACTACCTAGTCCTCAGTCGGGCGTTATAAGGTACTTCGGGAATTGAAATATGTTGTTGCTTAGACTTTATTCCTATGGACAAATAGAAGTCATAATGGGGACACGGTTATTCGAGTTTCATTCAAATTAAGGTTTGTCACAGACGAAGTTATTATCAGAGGTTGATTGTCAATTGGATAGTGTGTCCATCACTTTGCTATTTGTTTACTAGAAGAAAAGTTTAACCATATGTCTCGTCAAGGTCATACTTGTCGTTCTATTGAAGTTTAGGTTGGGTATTTATCACTTCGTTATGTTCGTCCAAATTGATGCATTAGCGGGTTCGAGCTTGTACTGAAGACAAATGGGAAGAAATCGATTTAGTTTCCTTCAGGAGGGCATTTAATAATACTTAGGCTATTCTGGGTTTGACTCAAACTAGGGCGAGCCAGTGCTGGCGGTTTGACTCAAAAACCTGTTCGTTGTTACTATAGGCACATAAAATGAGTTACACCATCAGCCTTTACATACGATCAAGGCGTTACTTCAGACGATTAAGGATCATTGCTCTGGGCCAAAAACATTCATGGAAAAGTTGCATAGGGGATTCCCCAATTCTTAGGGAGGTGTCTTTAGAGCTATGGGTCGAGAGGAAGATTCAACGCTTTTTGAATTGTTACATAAGTAAATTACCAATTTCCATGAGAGTTGAGGTAGGAACATACTAGTAGCTAGTTCACGGGGTCAAGATGAGGCGAGTGATTAAAATTTTTTTTGAGAATGTTAGCCAAAGAGGGGTGTTAAAGAAGATATTTCTCAAAGAGTTTTTTTGTAGGGTTATGGTTCCATCCGTGCATAAGGTATTCCAATTCATCGCATTCTAGTGGAGGTTCGATGGTCTAAATTATGTTTTCAATTGTCCTTAAGAAAATGGAATTATCTTATGGAATGGTCTTATTATTGAGTTTGTCATGGTCAAAAAAAAAAATTCAAGCTAAAATGGGAGTTAACAATTCGTCAGGGTAAGTATATCAACAGGAACTTTTAGCTATTTCGCACAAACATGGTGTTGTTTTACAAGATGTTCTTAAAACTTCGTATATACACTAGGGTTAGAGGTCTTGCCACGAAATGCTACAGAGGTTTTGAATTCAGATTATTTTCATAACAAGGTTTGGATAAGATATCTTAAGCTTGCCAAAATAACTTGCATATTGGTAACTAAAACTTCAAATTTTATGAGGATCCATCTTCAATCGGCTAGTCGCTTCTACTAGTTATAGAACACATTATACAATTTCTACTAGTGTTGGACGAGTTATGAGAGATTCCAGCAATGGTGGAAACTTAGATTTGAGATCATGGACTATGACCACACTATAGGGTTCATCAGGATTCACATGCACCATACATTATTATTAAGTATTCCCCCAAAATAATAATTCGGTTTACATGATCAGCCCAATTCCTCCCACCATGCGTCAAGTTGTCCCTTAGTTTGGATTGCCGAGTACCAAATAATACTAATCATGAAATGGTGAGCAAAAAGACTTTTTATTGATCGTACATAGATTAGGTCAGAGTTTCACCCAAAACTTTTGTTGGGAATAGATTATCCGAGTATTCACTCTAGTCGAACACACTAAGTGTTCAGCTTTACAGATGGTAGAAGAATACATATTCGGGAAGCAAACATGCAATCGAAGTATGACTTACACATAAGCTAGAAATAAAGTGAATTAAGCATTTTTTTCCCTCTAAGTCAGAATAGACTTTGAGTGTACCATAAGCAAGATGTTTTCAGTTGCGCAGTCAATCTACTCTTCCAGCAGCATCGACTAATGAAATGAGCGCGCGACTCAGGAATGAAAATTATGGCATCTCAATGCCGATGAATTTAAAAAAAAAATGCATTCAACGGTCTGCCTCAAAGAGGTGTGTCTCACCCGAGACTCAAGTTTGGATTTTGGAGTGGAGTTTGGCTAGAAAGTTTAGGATACTCAAGATGGTAGATAGATAAGAGACTCACTCCCGACATACCCAACTCTTGAAAAGGTTATACTCGTTTGGCGTTGCCCGTGCAAGGGTCTTAGATGTCTCATCATTCTAGACGATGCTGTTGCTATATTCAAGCCGGTATTTCCTCGGCTCCAATGATGTGAGAATGGGTGAAGGTTCCGATGTGACAACAAGAGTGGCGTGCTCCTTATCCGAGGATAATGTTGTGGATGATGTCACATACCCGTATGGCATTGTAGAGTTAAGTGGTTATGTACTAACATACTACGTACCCCAAAGTACATAATAAATGTGTATGAAAATGCATGATTAATATGCTTGTCATAAATGAGTGTAGAAGCTAATTGTGAAATCAATGCGGTGTAAATACAACGCGTACACATATGCAGTGCATGCATGAATGAAATGTATGTCTGGGTTTGTAAGTATTAAAACTAACACAAAGCTTTGAAAATGGTTATATACTGGTTTTTGAAAACAAACCTAGTTCACTATAACCAATGGCTCTGATACCAATATGTCACACCCTCAATTTTTGACTAACGGGGATTTACAGTGAGGCACGTGACATACCAGGATCTAGCCATGTGTCATAACGAACAACCAATTTATAATGGAAAATATTTTAATATTATTGCTCATCATAAATGTGTTAAGTACATTTATTATATAGTTTTTATATTTGCGGAAGCTTATAATTCATGAAAACACTTGAAAACCCAAAGTGCGTGTCAAGACTCCCAAACATAACATTTCATTAAAGACTCCCAGCATAATTCGATGCTTGGTGGGATCCATGCATCCTAGACTCATTTCAACTTCACATGTGCACCTTTAACACCTGAGAAAGACATGCTAATATGGGTCAACACAACGATTGGTGAGTTCACAGGTTTGAGATTGAAACCAAGTTTGTTAAACAAACCATTTAGTAAATAAACACTGTAAGCAATAAAGCATGGATATTGTATACATTAGTAATACCGCTAGTTAATTACGCTAGAAATCATGTTACATTAATGTGAGTTCCATTGTGACCAAGGCTGACTTGTTAGTTTGTTTACTACCCACGAAGTCAAATATAAAACTAGTGCATATTGCATTCCTAGTAAATGAAACGCCCGGCGATTCCCTCAACAGAGAGCCCCGAGGGGGTTTGTCAAACCCAGTAGTGGTACCTTTCATTATGGAGCCAATGTACAATTGTTAACGGTACAATGTGCATGGGGGACATCTGTTTAAGTGCACTATGTACCCATGAGGTATTAAAATGTCTACGATTATTTAAAAAGTTTGTATATTGCATGCTTTCCCCCCAAAAGGAATAAATAAAAAGTGGGGTCGTGAAACTCAACTCGAATGCGGTTGAAATTGAAAATCAACTGCTTAAGTCAAAGTTGTTTTTGTGCCTAAATCATACAAGCACTATAAGTATCTGCTAAGCGATTCCTAGAACCCTTAGTATCCAAATAATTCCCTTTTTTATTTGAAGTTTGACCAAAGTTTGACTTTTTGTTAACTTTGACCTAAGTTTAACTTTTCATTGACTTTGACCAAAGTTTGACTTACCGTTTCACTTTTGACCAAAAGGTCCAAGTTGTTGACCGTTGATTAAAAGTCCAACTGTCGATTACCGAAGACTAAAAATTGAGTTTTGTTGACCGTTGACCATTAACCAAAATATTGACTGACGACCCGTTGGTGACTTTTGACGAATAATCTAGACTTAGAATGATTAGTTGATGTTCCTAGTCACAATTTAACAACAATCAGGTAATGTGCACTTAGCCACTTTTGATAATGTGCACTTAGCCACTTTTCACACCATTCTATGACTAAGTCTAACTTCTACCACTTTTCAACACTTCACAAGTGAGACTAACCACTTAGTAAAATCGTTCTAAATTGACCCATCAAGTTAAATCCAATTTACCACAATCAATCTATTACAAATTACAATTATTTTCACTAACCAATATGTTGATCATCCTTAACAAGTTTTCAGTCATCAAAACTGATTTTTCCAACCGACCAAAACTTGTAATTAAATTACCACATAATTCACACATATTTTAAAAAGTATTATGTATAACATATATTTTTCTTATAATTTTCTAGTTCACACAAATATACAGAATATTCACACTCTACAACAATCTAATTTCAGTCTCTATTTTAACACAGCAGTACACAAATATTTTCCAAAAATTATATATTTGTCCAATTGATGCAAGACTAATTGGGTTAGATTCCTGCTTCAATTTATAACATTCCAGATGTGGAATCACACCCATATCAATTTTTAATCTCAAGTTATACAATATAAAACACAGCTCAGAAAATTTCTCTTTCAATCTGGATTGCAACCCGATTTTGTAAATTTTTAAAAATCAATCAAAAAAAGTCCGAAAAATTTGATTCATGACTTTTTAAAAACTAGATTCAATGTACTTAATCATAGTATTAAAAATCAATCAGAAACACCAACGTATCATCAAGTTATTCAATCTATAATCTTAAACACATAACCTGTCAACAAGCAGATTCAAACCAAAAGTCACAAAAATCATGATTCTTATATCCTTATGATCTTTAATCATCAAGGAACATTTTTATACAATCAAATCTCATGTCTTTCATTATTTAACTAATTTATAAAATACTATTTAGTTACCAAAAGGTTTCCATACTTTCTTTTATAATAATACACAAAATTTCTTTTAACAGTCAACCTTGATCATCCTTGATTCATTTTTCACAAATCCGATTATTTGGATACTAGGTTTCATGAATCAAAAATCAAAATATACAGTAGAATATATCCTAAACTATACTTGCCTATTGCTTGATTAAAAAATCAAATATTCTTTCTTCCAAATTCACCAAATTGTTTATAATTTTTAGAGAGATTTTGAGAAATTAAAATGTGTGTATGTGTGTGTGAATTGGACGGCCAAGGAGAGAAAAAAATTTATAATCTTCATTGTTATTTAATCCTCATTACACATTCATTTACACCCTCATTAAGTCATCATCAATTTGATTAAACAATAGATAACTCTATTTTATTTTATTTGTGACATGTTACATTTTATTATAACCATTTTCTAGTAACCATATGTTGTGCACTTCTCTTTTATTACTCAGCATGTAATATATATATGTTATGTTATTTAATTGTTCAATCTCTTACAACATATGGGTATGCAATAACTAATCATGTAAAGTTTTAAGCATGTAACACAATTTCATCTATCACATATAAACATGTAACATATCATGCGTGACAAATTTATTATGACATATAGCATGTGTGACAAGTTTATTATTATTGTTATCAATAACTAGTTAGTCTCACTTAGGTCACCAACGACAAGACTAACTCGATGTGTGCATAGATGACACTACATGTATAAGAGTTCATTAACTTAGTTAACAGAACTAACCGGGTTTACTGACACATTCAACAGGATTTATCTGGGTTTAGTTAACGTTGTTGACCTGAAAATGCAGGGTGTCACAGTTAATATTTAATTGGCTGTTTTCACCACATCAATAATCATCTTGAGGAACATGTTGTTACATCAAGTTCATGTTCGTCTGATGATTTATTGTCTGATATTGAATACGATGATTTTGAGGATGTTTTGAATGAAAAAAATGAAAAAACCCAATACCAAGAAGGCTTGGGTTTCCTTGTTTCACCAACTACTTATTTCTGTAAGGGCACTCAAGATCAAATGATTCTCGTTGGATAATGGATAGTGGAGCCTCTCGCCACATGACTAGAACTATTCATATTTTAAAGAATGTCCAATCTATTCGCGGAGGGTATGTGGGATTTGTTGGAAATCAAGGTGGTAAATTGTTGGAGAAGGGGCGTTACTAAATGGGAAAGTAATGTTTGAAAACGTAAACTACATCACTGAGTTAGAGAATAACCTACTGAGCATATTGTAAATTTGTGATGAAGGCTTTTCAACTCATTTCACAGATCAAGACTGTTTGATTCTCAAGCGAGGGTTTAAAATTTCAGATGAGTGGATTTTAATGAAAACACCAAAAGAAAATGATCTTTATGTAACATGAATGTTGCTTCATCAACACAAGGCATTGTTCTGTGTTTCATAACCAAACGAACTGAAAAGGAATCTGTTCTATGGTATCGTCGCATGGGTCACATCAATATTCGGAAAAAGAACTTTCATGTTCATAATCAATTAGTTGAAGGAGTGAATCCTAAAATTTTTCATTTGAGTTCGGAGTTTTTGAGTTGCAAGAAGGGTAAACACAAGAAAACGTCAGACCTGACAAAAGCTATGAATACAATCAACTTACCATTTGAATGGGTTCACATGGACTTATTTGGGCCGGTGAATGTGAAAAATATCACTGGGGAACTGTACTGCTTGGTGGTCATTGATGATTAATATCCTTTCTCATGGGTAATGTTTCTTGAGTCAAAGGATGAAAGTGTGACAATTTGATGATCTTATTCTAAATGTTTGAAATGTTATACAACTTGCCAATACGAAGAATTAGAAGCGACAATGGCATTGAATTCAGGAACAACCATATGCTTCAATATTGTAATGACCGAGGTATTCTTCATGAGTTTAGCGCTCCTTATACACGACAACAAAATGTTATTGCTGAACGAAAGAATCGTACTCTGATTGAAATAGCTTGGGCGATGTTGGTGGATTTGAAACTAACTGTGACTTTCTGGTCTAAAGTTGTTGCTTATGCTTGTAACACTTTTAACCATGTCCTAACTGTAAAGAAGTATGGAAAAAACTGTTTTGAGATACTTAATAGACATAAGCCTACATTGAAGTGGCTTGAGCCGTTTGGATCCCAATGCACTGTTCTGGATCCTAATGGTAAATTTGGTTCGAAGTCTACGAAAGGTTTCTTCGTAGGTTATGCTAGTCCTTAAAGAAGAGTATTTTTTTCCTAGCATCAAACGTATTGTTCAAGTACAACATGTATATTTTCAAAGATATGCAACTCCTATTCAAAGAGAAGGTGATTCCATGATATTTGACTATGATAGTTTGTGGAACTGCTTCTCTTATCCTAAAGAAGAAATTCCTGATGAAATGACCACATTACTATTTCAACAATTTTCTGGTGAACAAGAAGTTCCAATGTTTAATGAGACAACGTATCATACCAAGCTCTCGGGGCTTGACGATGACTGTATAAAGCATTATCGAGCAAGTACACTTTGTCTTTGAAAATAGGATGACAAACCCCGTGGTTGTCCAACAAAGACTTCTTCACCCATTTTACAATTCAGGAAGGCAGACTTCACATCCAACTGGTAGACCTTGAATCCCTTCCAGGATGAAAAAGATAAGAAAATTCGAATTGCTTCAAGTCTAGCAACGGGAGTGTAGACCTCATTAAAATCAATTTCTTCTCTTTGATTATACCCCATAACCACTAATCGAGCATTGTTCCTGACAATTATGCCATTTTCATCACATTTGCGTTTAAACACCCACTTTGTGTTAATGCACCTTTTACCCTTTAGTAAATCTACAAGCTTCCAAACTCCAAGCCTTTCAAATTGTAGCAATTGCTCTTGCATTGCATTTACCCAACTCTCCTTAGTTAATGCTTGCTTGTATGTTTTTGGTTCGATTTGAGAAATATCACACTTAATGAGAACCCGTTTTAAAGGGGGCCAACTTGAGAGTTATAACAACTTAAACCTTCATCCAGTTGTCTTCGATTACGAACACCAGTGTTAAGATCTCCAATGATATTGTCTTCTGGATGATATGATATAGTTCTAGGCATAACTTCACTAGGAACTATCACTTCAGCCGGGAGATTCGTGACATTTTTCATAAGTATTCACTTTATTAGAAAGCACATTAGTGGTAACCATAGGATGAGAAATATCAGAATCAGATGATGTTTGAATCAACGAATCAATTACATCAGAATGATCCTCACTATCATCGTCAAAAGAAGTTGTTACCTGTGTATCATCTACATGAGCATTTCCATCAAGAACTGGATCTTCACTAGTAGGACGGTGACAAGGCAGTGTAAGAAGCAGACGACTGTGTCGCTATCCACCTGTGAAGCCAAATGTGTAGCTGCTTCCGGTTGTTGTTCTTAGGTTTTGTGGATACAACAAGAAATGCGTGACTACGGTTTGAATTTTCTTACTACTCCTATTTTGTAGATAATGTTTTTGCCATTTCCATAACTAAGAACCTGGTAAATCACTTGAAAACTAAACATATTTATATCCGGTATCACTTCATCCGTGACTGTTACAAGTAGAAGTTGATTACCATGGATAAAATTCATACCGTTGAACAAAAAGCTGATCTTTTTACTAAAGCTTTCGATAAAAATGGATTTTTGTATTTGTTGGAGATTAATGGAATAAATTCTATGGGCGGTGGTAAAGAGAGTGATACCAAGGTTTTGGATTCCGATCTTTGAGTAATCCTTCACCGAGTCACATTTTATTTGGAAACAGTTTCTTTAAATGGTTTTTAATTATAGGTGGAGAAATAGGTTTAGGAAAAATAAAAAAGATTGTGATTTCAATTTGTATAGATTAAAACCAAAAGCATTCAAATATGACCTCTCGCTAAAAATTTTGACATTTTCTTATATTCAGATTACATATATTTGTATATCTTTGGTCCTTATATTTACTTGTAAATATTCGGGAGAACCATTTACCTGATAATGGAAAGTAACTGGGGCATTTGGTAAATTTCAAAAACAATGAAAAATGTGAAAAAAATTCAAAAACAATTGAAAATTGCTCCTCATGAAGAGTTTTGAACCATAAAAGGAAAATGGTAGTACATCGATTGTCATGTTCCAAAACCGGTAATTGAAGAATAAAATTCTATTGCTTAATGTTTGGTGTATGGGTAGGCTTTTGAACAAACAAATAAGGGAATAAGTGATATAAACATAAATTGCCATGTTGAAAGATGGGTTAGTATTCTAGCCAAAGTCTTTGTAATGAAGGCAGAAATGTAATAGCCTGTCATACTCAAGCCTTATGTTTCAGTAGATCACAAAAATAAATTGTTAATAAAGTTTTTTAAGCATCTGGTATATGGTCTACACTTCAACGATGTACGGTTTTATGGCCTTCAATCATGTATTAAAGCGATGCATTAGGTTTCTTGAGAAATGAGGTGTTTATGCGGTTTTCATCCTTGTATTCGAAAGAATATTTCAAATCCTGCTCAAGCGAGTGAACTCTTGATAAGTCATTAAACTTGATCACGATGTACAAATGTAGAAAATTTCACTACTGACTTAATCAAAAATGTTAGCCATACATTTGTTCGTCCCTTGCGAGCGTCTTAATACCATTAAGAAACAGACCCAAGGGGAATACGATGTATGTAAGCCAATAGATGAAATCATGCATGCTCATCCTTGGGAAAGGAAACTTGGTGTATTTATTGATAAAGGGGTTATGCCTTCTTATGGAAAGCCATGGCTATGATTGCCAAAAGTTAATCTTGTTTAAAAAGTTTCGATCTGCTGGTTCTAAGGTTTATGTCAAATTGGGGTGACATGGTAAAAATCAAAATAAGCCTGAATCAAGATTAGAAACTAATCATGTTTTGATATAATGTGCTTAACTGAACCATAATGATATCACTGATGTCTTTAAATCTCTTGTTACAAAATTTAAAATTGACTACAATATCCATAACCGAGTTAACATTAGACATAATCAAAATTAAAACCGTGATGGAAGAACTGAATGATCAATATGATTCCTTGCTCAACTCATAAAAATATGTGTTTCAGTATTATTTGTCGTTTTGTTTTATTTTATTTTGATTACATGCTTTAAAAAAATGTGAGTTATATTTTTGACTTTGGTGAAAGGTAATTCGGGTATGGATATCAAAGAATCGGAATCGAGAGTTTGTTTTGTGACAAAATTTTACAATATTGGGATTTAAATGCTTTATAGATTGATCGAGGTCATTAACTTGGACTTGGTTATATTCTAATCAAAATTTTATAATTGGTTTCAAAGCCTAGGGCCGTATGTATTATTGGATCAAACATATCAATTCTTGTTAAAAGCTTATTCAAGGTCATTAATTTGGACTTAATTTGAATAATGTGTGAAAATTTATTTTAAATGGGTTTTAAATAAAAAATGTCAAAAGTCAAATTACTTATATGGAAGTATAAGTGAAAATGTGTGACGGACGTATAAGTGTAAATTTAAAAGGGTTGTTATACGGCTGAGTCTTTTTAATGGTCAAACGCATATCTTCTTTGAGACTTACACGGCCGGTTCTTGTTCAATTTTTTAGTTCAAAAATCGGTGTTTTGTGTGCTCATTGTATTTGTGGTAGACTCACACACTTCAAATATCATTCAAGGTATAATTTCTTGCTGTTTCGAAAAATCTGTGAAGGGTTTATCGCAATAAACAGTGACTGTTAAGTTTTGGACTGAATTGAACCTAATCTGTTTTCTATTCATAGGGGTTTGTTTTGCGATTGATTTACGATGTTATTCCGAACTTATAAATCCATATTTATTGGTCTGATTTTGTCCGAATTGTTCAATTGTGTTTTTGACCTAGTTTTTCTGACTAGCATATAAGCTTGATGAGATTATACGGCGAATAAGATTTTTGACTTATATGGCGCATAAAATCAACAAACTTATCCGTTTGTATTTTTATATGTTTGAAGACATATACGGATGTTGCACCTTACACGTTGATTAGTGTTATACGTTGATAGAGTTATGCGTGAACAGAATCGTTTTTGCTGAAAAAAATATTAACAGATGGTTCTAGTGGGGTTACTGTTTTCACAAATTTCAAAGCTTGCCGACAATAAGGTGGTTCAGTATTAATTATGGGTGTACTTATTAACAACTGCATAATTTTTGTGTTCATTTAGAGTTCTTTCCGGATATGCATATTTCTGTTATTATCTAAGTTCAGTATGCGTTGTCGTTGTAACGGTAAGATAACTTATCTTTACAGTATATGTGTTTAAAAGTCTTAAATTGTATGCATAAACAGTTTGTTAGTATTATCTTATACTGTGTGAAGTGAAGGTGTTCTTTTACATATTGCAGATGTGTATTGCCGAGGAAGATGATGTAGAAGATGAATGGAAGATCACTAGAGTTCAGTTCAAGTCTAATATCCGCAAGTTGGTGGATTTTTTTCTATAGTATCATCTGTCCGATTCTCAGATAGATGATCTGAATCTATGATGGTGATTCCGTAAAAATTTTAGTCATCATCATTTGTATAGATTCGACCGAGGTCAACAAACTGGATCTTCAGGTGCCTGGGGTGCTACCAAAACATCCATGGGGAATTTGATAGATCCAATTTTTCAAGTTAAAACGACCTAGGTCTACAATATCTTTAGTTAGAAGAAATCGAAGTTAGGATTTTTGTTGTAATTTAGATCTAGTATTATCCAAGGAGGAGTTTGTTAGAGCATTTTTGTCTAATTGTAGGTCTAGTGGGCTTAATATGTCATTTTGTATTTTGTAAAGGGCTAAACTGTCAATAGGTGAAACTTGGTAAAGTGAAACGTATAAGTAAGATGGCGTATATGCTTATGTGGCCGTATAAGCTTATGCGGATCCTGATCTTATCCGTTGTCACTAATCACCTATATATATTGGATTTCTCTTGTTAGATTCATATCAGTTTGAACATTTGCAATTCAGTTTGTTCTTTCAAAGTTATATCAATATACTAAGTATTAAGTGTGTTTGTGTTGTAATCGCTTTACAATATATTTCCGCCATATCATATCGTATAGTAAATATATTCTTTTGGTCCTAATCATTACGATTCTACTTACATGATGATTAACATGATCAGGATTACGTCCTTACATATCCGTCCAAATATATCGGATCTGAGGACTTTTTCCACAAATCTGATTATTTTTCAAAGAGTTTTTAGCTTTATTGTTAAAGCATACTTGCATATCAAAGGATAACAAGTTCTCTATAGCACACTTTGCACTCTTGAAAATTTAAAGCTTTAATGTACAATTGATTGAATATTTGTTAACTTTTGCTTTTATAAGCGTAATCGAGTAAGGTTTGTAAAAGTAAGATATTCAAGTAAGGTTGAGAATTAGATATATCCCTAAGTTATCATTTTGGATTCTTTATTGATTTCCAGTAAGGTTGCCTATTTGATGAATTATACTTGATTATTTACCTTTTGACTTATTTCTCGAGCAATCTTGTATATTCGTGTAAGCGTTCTTCATCTTATCCACTTAGTTTCATTTTTAATTACTTTAGAAATATCTTAACAAAATCTAGGACGAGCAACCTTTGGAAATGAACTTTAATGAGCAAGCTTTGTAAATAAACTTTAACGAGCATGCTTTATGCTAGAAAACTTAAAAATTGGATATTTGGCACTATTCATAAGCAAAATGACAAAATGCATTTAAAACCCACTTTCAAAAGTGTACAGCTCACACTATATACGAGGGACTTAAAACTATTTTACATTTCACATTTATCCCTCTTTCCACTATTGCATTATTTCCAGCCTCCTCACTACCCAAAATACCAATCGATTGTTCATAATCCTAACCTAAATTTATCAACCTACTAAATCCAACTCGGTAAGCTTCAATTGATAGTTTTCCGACACTCATTATACGGATTTAAGGCTTTAATTTCATCATCAATAAGATCTCTGTTTTTTGTGTAGCTTATCAATTTGTCGAAGAACGAGTTCTTAAAGAAATCTCTTCTTCAAATTAGGATTTATTACATGTCAAAGTTGTGAACTTTAATGACTAATCATTTCTTTGAAGGTGTTCTTGTTTGTGTTTATATATAAATGGAGTATCCATTTGAAAAAAAACATAATATATGCACTCTACTACAGGTCAAAGACGATAATAGACCCGTTGAGCTGATGATACGAGGGATGCAGAGGTCTAATATGGGATTTTCACTGATAGAGAGCCAGATTATTTACAGAAATCATTAGATAGATTTCTGGAAATCTATGGAACTGATAGATAATATAAATGGTAATTCATTAGCCCTTGTAATATACAAATTCAAGCAAGCTTAAACCAATGAGTCTGAGCCAGAAAAAACCTTACCTACCACTTTTGAACCTGAAAATGAATATATAAATTAGCAGTTGGTTACTGAAATAGTCGGACAAATAGTAACTCAAATATTAGTAGAGAAATGGAATTAACAGATTATTGATGATATAGTAAAGAATCAAGATTGTTGGGATCATAAGTATGTGAATAAGAATGCAAAGAAATATGTGAGGAAGAGAAGAGGCAGGAAAAAGATGAAAGATTGAGGAATCTCAATCAAGGAAAAAGCATAGTCAAATTGACGCTACACCCATTCAAGTGGTGAAACCTGTTAATGCTGGGTATGAGCCTGAAATGAATGTGCCCAAAATTGATGCTCTGGATGATCTCTCTAAAGATGATGATGATGATGATACAGTTGATTCCCCACATGTTAACATGGCTGATGTTCATAGGGAAAACATACAAACAATGTTGGATGAAGTTAACAAGAAGGATCCAAAAATAATAAGTTTGATGAATCATGGTTATAAGTTTGAGGCACTGGCTCCTATGACTGATGAGGAGTTTCAGGTATTGTTGGTGCATTATGTCAGCAGTTCATTGGTCTCGAGTCTATCGTGTCTGTAATCGTTACATTGTTTATTATGTCTTGATGAACTTGTTAGTTTGGTTATTTGGTTTTAGTGAACTTGTGGTTTGGAGAAGTTAGGGACAAATTCTCCTAGGGTGTTAGGCGAAGTTGTCATGGGTTATATAAACCTAACTTACGCCATTCTCATTAAGGTTTTTTGGCAGATCAGTTTTGTAAGACATTGATAGACTTGTTTGGTGTTTTGGCTCTTTACATCATATAACAAGTAATCCTTTGTCTTTATGTGTTACGTGTTCTTTACGTTTCTCTCGTGTAAACACTCGTATCGTATACGTATGGGATTCCGTAGCATCGTGTTACGAGATACACCTGTGTAGATTCGGCGGGGAACCTACAGTTGGTATCAGAGATTTTGCTCGTGATTGTGTGGTTCGGGATTATCACACGAGTGTTAAAATTGTTCCGTTAGACTTTTCGCGGAATTTTTTCACGTAAAACACCCTTCATTTATTCCATTCATACAAAATATTACCCTTGTCGCACTCCCTACTACCTTTAAACCATCCGATATCAGAAAAACATTGATCAAAATCAGATTTAATATCCAGCGAAGTTGTCGTCACCTGTCATTAGGGTTTTGGCGAAGTTATAAGAGGCGAAGTTATTTGTTGAAGTTAATTGAAAGTGACGTTAAATTATTCGTTCTAACTTCTCCCGAAGCAAAGTTAACACAAGGTGAAGTTACCCTAACTTCGCCATCCACTGTTCATAGTATACATTTTGATTTAGTTTCATATCCCGTTTCGATTAAGTATGACTTCGATAAACATCACTGAAATGGTAAATATGGAAGTTGAAGCTGGGTCAGCGACTCCAAAGTTACTTAAAGGCACTGATTTTGTTGCGTTGAAAGACATATTTGAGAAGTATGTGAAATATCAAGATGCCAAGATGTGGTACGTATTCATGATGGATATATCCCTCCAACAACTATGTTCGAAGGTCGGGAGCAACTTAAGAAGTATAATAAGATGGAAGATGATGAGAAGAAGATGTATGAGGCAGAAAGTAAAGCATTAACAGCAATAACCATGGCACTACCTCAAGAGATTCTACACATGTTTAGAAAGTGCAAGTCCGAAAGAGAATTGTGGGAAGCGTTAGAGTACCGCTCTGAAGGAAACGTTGGAATTCGAAACTCAAAGTCAAAATTGTTGAAAACTCAATTCTCGGTGTTCAATTGCTTTAAGAATGAATCACTAGATGACATCATCACAAGATACTATCACTTGACGACATAATTGAACAACTACTCCATAAAATACACGGAGGCTGAAATTGTAGAAAAACTTCTGGATGCACTTCCACCAAAATGGGAGATATACACGGTTTTGATGAGAGAAGATAAAGAGTTTGAAACCTTTGATTTGGAAACGGTAGTCAACAAGTTACGTAATTATGAGCTTAATATGATAAGAAAAGAGACTCCTACTGATCATGTTCTGGATCCCACAATGTATGGTGCAAAAGGCTCTCCAAACTCAAGCTCTAAACAAGAATCGTCTACTTATTACTCCGGTGGTGAATCAAACTCTACTCAAGATGGTCATTTGGTGATGAATATGGATGGAGATATATGCTTTGCAGCTGGTGAAAGTAGTTCTTTAAAAACCAATCCTCAGTCGGTAACTCTTCCGCTAGTTCTTCAAGTGTAAATTACACAAAGATGCTAATGAGTGTAAAATCTGCTGAAAAACAATTTGCACTTTATGCCTCTTTCATTGGTCTTATGAGAATTACATCAAAGGAAAGATAGTTGACCCTGCAACCTTGGATGAGGACTATGATTAGATAGATGCTGATGACATGGAAGAAATGGATCTGTAGTGGCAAATGGCGATGATAGTAAGAAGGGTAAAACGGTTTATGAAGAAGACTGGAAGAAAGTTCGTGGGAGAGAGACCGGGATTTGACAAGTCAAAGGTTCTTTGCTACAACTGTCAACAAAATGGACACTATGCAAGAGAGTGTACAAATGAAAGAGTTGAACGGAGTCAGAACAGGGCAACCCAATAGAACGGGAATGGAAATGGTACTGAAGCAAAAGCCATGGTGTCTCAGTAGAATGGTGGGTATAATTGGAACATCAAAGTTGAATAGGTGATTGAACAAGCGAATCTGCTGAATATTGTGATTGGAAGATGTGACAAGGATCCATTGGAGGATCAAGCATACATGGCAGAAGTGAATGGCCAGCTTTAAGAGATATGTTCGGAATCTCAGTGTGAACAATGTGAGAAATTGTCTGAACAATTGAATGCTTTGACTGATTAGTATGTTAGTTTGGATAAAGAATTAAAAACGTTATAAGAGCAACATCACTATTATAAAAATAAGGAAAATAGTTACTCGGTAAAAACGAAAGCTAGTGAAAAAGACATAAGAAGCCATAAGGCCACTCTAGCTGAGAAAATACAAGTCATTGATCTAAGCTATGAAGTTGTGGAAGAAAAGACTAAACTTATAGCTGAAAAAGAAAAACAGATACCTGATTACCAAGTAAAAGTGGTGGAATTAAAAAGGAAACTTGAACAATTCAGGAAATCTTCCATGATGCTTGATCATGCCCTAAGTGTTCAACGTTCCCTATCAACAAAGGGGGAATTGGATACAATGAAGTTCCACCACCTTTCAATAAAAATTACACTTATAATCCCTGTAATCAGCCATCTGATAGTGTTGAAACTGATCAGAATGTAATGGGTAACATGAAAGTCAACACCGTACCCATTAATATAAACGAATCAGTTCACATAAATTCTCCTGCCACAAGTCAAGTTTCAAATTCTGAAAAGTCCGTCGACTCTGTTAAGATAGATGATGAAGTTGTATTACTCAAACTGGGTTATACGTTTGGTGAAAAGAAATCTTCCTTAAACCTATTTGTTCCCCCTATGTGAGACAACATGTTAGTAACACATCCTCATCTTCTGCTGCAACTCCCGAAACAGATGTTCGGATGGACACTATAGTTCGAACAAGAGTTGTTTTAGATGTAACAAGATAGGACACTTTGTCAATAACTGTCTGCTGAAAAGGAAGAAATATAAAAATGTGAGACCAATCAAAACTGATAATGAAACGAACTTTAAAACTGGTGCTGCTATGAATTCTAACACATCCAACTTTAATCGTTTGACAAATTCAAGATTTCAAAGAAACCAACCTCGTTTTTTCCCTGTTAATCGTAGAACGGGTAGCTTCGATTCCATTAATGCTAGAAACTCAAGAATATTTGGAAGGCCTTATAATCAGTTTTCTATAAATTTTCCAATCAAATCAAATGGAAACTTTCCTCAAAGGAACTTTAAGAAACCAAGGAGTTGGATGTCGATTAACAGGTGTAACCAACCCAAGACCAGCAGGTCTTGGGTCCCCCCCACCCCACTTTTAATTCGTCTCATTGACTGTGCAAGAACAGTCGAACAGGACTGTAAATAACACGTGGGTTATCGACAGTGGCTGTTCCCGGCACATGACGGGTAACAAGAAATTGTTACATGATTGGAAAGCTGTACATGGAGGAAAAGTTAGTTTTGCAGGAGAAAGTGGAGGAAATATTTCTGGAATCGGTACTGTTACAAATGGGTGGATCAAATTGGAGAAGGTTAATTTCGTGGAAGAGTTAAAACACAATATTGTGAGTGTCTCTCAGATATGTGACAAAGAATACATTGTGCATTTTACAAAAGATGAGGCACTCGTTCTTTATCCTGGTTTCAAGATTCCCGAAACCTGGGTTGTGATGAAAGCTCCAAGAGAGAATAATACATATGTGATGTACATGTGGTCCACCCAGATGGCTACGGAAGAATCTTGCCTCTTGTCAAAAGAAACAGAGTCTGATTCGGAATTGTGGCACAGAAGGATGGGTCATATCCATCTAAGTAAGATGAACTGCATAGTCAAGAATGGGTTGGTACTTGGGGTTCCATTAAAGAATTTCAATTTTGAAGATCAATGTATGTCATGCAAGAAAGGGAAGCAGCACAAGAAACCACATCACTCCAAACTGATTAACTCAATCGTCACACCTTTGGATCTCCTTCACATGGATCTGTTTGGTCCCATAAATGTTAAAAGCTTGGGTGGAACGTCATACATCTTGGTTGTGACTGATGATTACTCTCGTTACTAATGGGTTTACTTTCTGAAAGCTAAAGATGAAATAGTGCAGATGGTAATTAACTTGATTACCAAAGTGGAAAATATTGTTGGGGGAAAGGTCAAATTCATCAGAGATAACGGCACAGAGTTCAAGAACTATCAAAAGGAGAAGTTTTGTTTGTAGAAAGGAATTGAGCATCAGTTTAGCGCACCATATACTCCGCAACATAATGGAGTGGCTGAAAGGAAGAATAGAACTCTAATCGAGGGCGCCAGGACCATGCTGGTAGATGCTAAACTTCTTGTGGTGTTCTGGGCTGAGGTTGTTGCCACAGCCTGCTATATCCTTAATCGTGTTTTGACTATTAAAAGATTAAATAAAACCTTCTATGAATTAATGTTGATCGAAAGCCAAATCTGAAAGGTTTTGAACCTTTTTGGGTCCCCATGTTCAATCTTAGACTAATTCAAAATTTGGTGAGAAAGCTAACGAAGGTATTCTTGTTTGCTACTTTGTTGGGTTACCCAACAGAAGTGTGACACCCGGTAAATTCCCAATCCCTTAAACCAAGTAATCAACCTAAATATTAGGTAATTGTTATATGCGCCCTGCGCGAGCGCGCCATATTAGAATCAGCGCGTGCATTTGTTATGTGCGCCCTGCGCGAGCGCGCCATGTTAAGAACCAGCGTGGGCATATGTTATATGCGCCACGCGCGAATGTTTTGGCTTTATGTTTTCATGTACCTTAACGTTATGTTGTCTAATGGGTTGACCATCCCGCATGATGCTAAGGCGGGTGCATCCTAAATCGTTTATGCGCGTGCGGAAGGGAACTAACCTCCCCGCATGGCGGGAACATTGAGAGCTAGTTTGTCTGAAGCTCCAAGATGGAATTGACTTCAACATAACTGATCACTATGTTGAAATACCAAGACCACCTGTTGAAATACCTTCCTGGCGCATGTAGTAGAGAAGAAAGGAGATGAGCGAAGAATTGAAGACTTACCAGTAGTGCGCGAATTTCAAGAAGTTTTCCCTGAAAATTTGCCCGGATTACCGCCGCCGCGACAAGTCGAATTTCGTATTGATTTAGTCCCAGGAGCTGCGCCAGTAGCTCGAGCGCCTTATCGATTAGCTCCATCTGAGATGCAAGAGCTATCCAATCAGTTACAGGAACTATTGGATAAGGGTTTCATACGCCCAAGCTTTTCACCTTGGGGAGCTCCAGTACTGTTTGTTAAGAAGAAGGATGGTTCTTTCCGGATGTGTATTGACTATAGGGAGCTGAACAAGCTGACAGTCAAGAATCGGTACCCCTTACCGAGGATTGACGACTTATTTGACCAGTTGCAGGGATCCAGTTATTATTCGAAGATAGATCTACGGTCAGGATACCACCAACTTAGGGTCCACGAGGAAGATGTGCCGAAAACAGCCTTCCGAACTAGATACGGCCATTATGAGTTCTTAGTGATGCCTTTCGGGCTAACTAATGCGCCGGCTGTGTTCATGGATCTGATGAACCACGTGTGCAAACCATACTTGGACAAGTTTGTGATTGTGTTTATAGATGATATTCTGATTTACTCTCGGACCAATGCCGAGCATGAGCAACACCTAAGATTGATTTTGGAATTGTTGAGGAAAGAAAAGTTGTATGCGAAGTTTTCCAAGTGCGAGTTTTGGCTTAGAGAAGTTCATTTTCTCGGTCACGTTGTAAACGAGAAAGGAATACACGTTGATCCTTCCAAAGTCAAGGCCATCGAAAACTGGGAAGCGCCAAAAACCCCAACTGAGGTGAGGCAATTCCTAGGACTAGCTGGCTACTATCGACGCTTCATTGAGAACTTCTCCAAGATAGCTCTACCACTGACCGCGCTAACTCAGAAAGACAAGAAGTTTGTTTGGGGCGAAAATCAGGAAGCAGCATTTCAATTGTTAAAACAGAAATTATGTAGTACGCCAATTTTGTCTTTACCCGAGGGGACGGATGACATCGTCGTTTACTGCGACGCTTCACATCAGGGACTCGGATGTGTCCTTATGCAGCGAGACAAAGTCATAGCGTATGCCTCGCGCCAACTCAAGACCAATGAAAAGAACTACACAACGCATGATCTGGAACTTGGAGCGGTTGTCTTCGCGCTAAAGATTTGGCGCCATTACCTCTATGGTACAAAGTGTATAATCTTTACGGATCACAAGAGCCTTCAACATATATTTGATCAAAAGGATTTAAACATGAGGCAACGAAGATGGGTGGAGTTGTTGAATGACTATGATTGTGAAATTAAGTACCACCCTGGAAAGGCGAATGTGGTAGCAGACGCGCTAAGTAGGAAGGAGCGAATAAAAACGCTACGAGTCAAGGCTCTAAGGTTGACCATTCGCGCAGATCTCTCCACCCGCATCCGAGACGCTCAGCAAGAAGCCTTGAAACCAGAGTTTGTTAAAAACGAATCCCTTGGGGGTATGATTAAGGATTTGGAGCTCAAAGAGAACGACACTCGGTATTTTGCTAACCGCATATGGGTCCCTCTCAAGGGAGGATTGCGCGAGCAAGTATTAAACGAAGCTCACAAGACGCGGTATTCCGTACATCCTGGCGCAGACAAGATGTACCAAGATGTTAAAGCGCTGTATTGGTGGCCCAATCTTAAAGGCGCCATCGCGACGTATGTCAGTAAGTGCCTGACGTGTTCGAAGGTAAAGGCTGAATACCAGAAACCATCAGGGTTGCTTCAACAGCCAGAAATTCCCATATGGAAGTGGGAACAAATCTCTATGGACTTCATCACCAAATTGCCAAGGACACCTGGGGGTTACGACACGATCTGGGTTATTGTGGATCGGCTAACTAAGTCAGCGCACTTCCTGCCGATCAAGGAAACCGATAAGATGGAAAAGTTAGCCCGATTGTATATTCGAGAAGTGGTTTCAAAACATGGAGTCCCAGTGTCCATCATTTCTGATAGAGATAGTCGGTTCACATCAAGGTTTTGGAGATCGTTACAAGGAGCTCTAGGTACTCGCCTTGATATGAGTACAGCTTATCATCCTCAAACGGATGGGCAAAGCGAGCGAACAATCCAGACATTGGAAGATATGCTACGCGCGTGCGCGATCGATTTCAGAGGTAGCTGGGATACTCATCTCCCATTGGTTGAATTTTCTTACAACAACAGCTATCACACAAGCCTCAAGGCTGCGCCGTTTGAAGCTTTGTATGGGCGCAAGTGTAGATCCCCACTGTGCTGGGCTGAAGTGGGTGACAAGCAAATGACTGGTCCAGAATTGATCCAAGAAACAACAGACAAGATTTTTCAGATACGGGATCGCCTTAAGACAGCGCGCGACAGACAGAAGAGCTACGCAGATGTGCGAAGGAAACCGTTGGAGTTTCAAGTAGGGGATAGAGTACTTTTGAAAGTCTCTCCATGGAAAGGAGTCCCCCGTTTCGGCAAGCGAGGAAAGTTGAATCCGCGCTACATTGGACCATTTGAGATCCTGGAAAGGATCGGTCCGGTTGCTTATAAACTCCGTTTACCCGCCGAACTCAGTGGAGTTCATGATACGTTTCATGTGTCCAACCTCAAAAAGTGCTTATCTGACGAAACGTTGATTTTGCCGTTGGAAGAGATTCACATCGACAAACAGCTGCACTTCGTAGAAGAACCTATAGCAGTAACCGGTTGGAAAGAACAAAAGTTGCGCAGAAGCAAAATCAAGTTAGTAAAGGTTCAATGGAAATCAAGGCGTGGGCCTGAATTCAAAGGTTCAAAGGATCGGTCCGGTTGCTTATAAACTCCGTTTACCCGCCGAACTCAGTGGAGTTCATGATACGTTTCATGTGTCCAACCTCAAAAAGTGCTTATCTGACGAAACGTTGATTTTGCCGTTGGAAGAGATTCACATCGACAAACAGCTGCACTTCGTAGAAGAACCTATAGCAGTAACCGGTTGGAAAGAACAAAAGTTGCGCAGAAGCAAAATCAAGTTAGTAAAGGTTCAATGGAAATCAAGGCGTGGGCCTTAATTCACTTGGGAAAGAGAAGATCAAATACGCAAGAAATACCCACACCTCTTTCAGAGCATGGCTTCTGCCAGCAACATCTCCTAAATTTCGGGACGAAATTTGCTTAACAGGGAGAGAATGTGACACCCGGTAAATTCCCAATCCCTTAAACCAAGTAATCAACCTAAATATTAGGTAATTGTTATATGCGCCCTGCGCGAGCGCGCCATATTAGAATCAGCGCGTGCATTTGTTATGTGCGCCCTGCGCGAGCGCGCCATGTTAAGAACCAGCGTGGGCATATGTTATACGCGCCATGCGCGAATGTTTTGGCTTTATGTTTTCATGTACCTTAACGTTATGTTGTCTAATGGGTTGACCATCCCGCATGATGCTAAGGCGGGTGCATCCTAAATCGTTTATGCGCGTGCGGAAGGGAACTAACCTCCCCGCATGGCGGGAACATTGAGAGCTAGTTTGTCTGAAGCTCCAAGATGGAATTGACTTCAACATAACTGATCACTATGTTGAAATACCAAGACCACCTGGAGAATCTACAAATGAAACTCAATGTCCTAACTGCGAGAAGGTTACGCACCTACCCGCAGTAAAGAAATGTCCTTCACGCAGAAAGCTATGCGCACAAAGTGATACGCACAGAACACTTAGTCTATTCTCCAGACGTAAGGAGATTACTCCCGCCCAAAAGGAAATAGTAGCGTGTTTCAGAGATTTTCCACTTTTTACTGTACACGGACAAAAGTACCTGAAAAAGCACACTGTAACATGAAAAGTCAACTGTCAGCCACCCTATTCTCACCAACCCCAGACCTGCATGTCCTGACCAAATCAAATCAAAATCTTTTATCCACTACTCCACTTTTAAATAAATAATAATAATTTCCATACCTTATCATCATTACACCTAGATATGAAAAGATTACAATCCCCTAAAGCAAGGGATTGTGTTCCCTTGAGTTTGCCTATAAATATGTAACCTAAACTATCACCCAAAACACACTTCAAACTTCTCTCTTAAGAACTGCAACTTGCACTAATCATCTCCCAAGCATCCGTTGTTTTCGTTTCCGATCCTGTTACCAGGTAAGCCAAGAATATAACCTTGAGATCTGCTTTCCAACCCTTATATTCTCCTAATTCTTGATCTTAATATATATACTTCTTGTTATTTAATCGCATTCTAGACCTTCAATTCCGAGGCCAACACCAAGAAAACCCGAATCTCGATTAATCCCTTAACAAGAACCACAGGTGAGTCTCACAGCCCCTATTCTCGCTGTTTTCACTGTTTTTAAACTGTTTTCGGGGCGAGGGACACGTACTTAAATAATGTTTTATCATGGTATACTTACAAGCTATGCAAGCGATTATGTGTTTAAATTATATTTCATAATGAGCAATGCGAACGGTTATCTAAGGTTTTCGATGTATGTGCGCTAGAACTCGAGTAAGTGATCACTTTACCATTGGAACTCTAAGGGTAGGGACTGCTGGTTTGATCCACCCACTCGTAGGGGTCGCACCTCTTTGCATGGACGAGTGCCTAGTATGGTCATGGGGCAGTACTATGGGTTTGAGCCCGCTCGTAGGGGTCGCGCCTCTTTGCATGGACGAGCACCTTGTTTTCCGGCACAACGTCTGCGCGTAACCCGCGGGACGGTATTATTCGCTCGTAGTGGCAGCGCCACTTACACAGACGAGCACAGTTCCCAGAAATGTTCGCGCGTAACCCGCGGGACGATTTTATCAGAATGTGTTGATAGAACTATGTTTTACCAAGCATGTGTTTTAATGATGCTATCTGAATTATGTTTCAGAATGATTTTTATCAAGATTATGATGCAATACGATTTATCAAGTTACTAAAACTTGTGAACTCACTCAGTTTATACTGATTCAAATGTTTTTACGTGTCTTTCAGGAGATAACTAGGTAGCGCATGGAGTCACACTTAGAGCACCTCACGCTGAACATCTAAAACTAGCTTTTTGGAAGATTTTAGTTCTATCCCTTCGATGCGCGTGGTTGTTCCCGCCGCGCAAGGGGATACGGCGTGGGAATCTTCAACAGTTTTTATACTTGGATGTTTTTATGTAATTTTTAAACAATGTAATGTATTTGTATTAAACATTTCATGCGCAATGAAAATCTTACTTTGAATGTTTGCAATGGCCCGTGCTTAATTATCAATCCCCACTCGCGCGCGCCCGGCTGTTTCCGCCGCTCAGGGCCGGGTGTGACAGATTGGTATCAGAGCACTGGTTATAGCGAACTAGGAAAAGAGGTTTTAACCTAGACTATAACCGTTGGGGAATCGCATGAAATATTTTTCAAAGAAAATATTTTCAAAAGAAACTATACACACACTTAGGAACACGGGTCACACAGTGTCTAGTGAATAAAGATAAAGAACATTATGTGCTCAGAGGAAATGCGCTAAGTTTAATATATTTTCATTCTCTTTTAAAGCGAGAATGCCTCCAACTAAAGCCAAGGGAATTACCATGACACCCGAGGAACTCGCGGAAATAATCGCGCAAGCGATCGCGACACATGAGGCCAGCAAGGCCGAATCAAGTCAGGGTCGTCAGAATGAGACCCCAGAACCCGAATCAGGAGCCTTGGACAAAGGATGCTCCTACAAGACATTCATGGCCTGTAAGCCTTGGCCATTCAAGGGTACCGAAGGGGCCATTGGGCTCTACAACTGGATTGACAAGATGGAGACAGTTCTCTCCATTAGCGGATGTAGTGAGAACCAGAAGGTCCTTTACGCGACCTGCATGTTCCAAGAAGCAGCTTCATCTTGGTGGAAGCTTCAAGTGAAGACCCTGGGGCGAGAAGTTGCTCTTCACAAAACCTGGGAGGAGCTGAAGGAGATGATGATGAGAAAGTTCTGCTCTCGCGCAGAAATCCAGAGTCTGTAGCAGGAATTCTGGAACCACACCATGGTAGGAACGGATATCGACGCCTACAACAACCGGTTCAACGAGCTTTGCCAGTTGGTGCCAGACATGGCAAACACGGAGGAAAAGAAGATCGAGAGGTATATCTTTGGGTTACCTCCTGTTGTTAGGGTTCCGCTCAACGCCGCAGCGCCTCCAACCTTTGATGAGGCGGTAGCGCGGGCCATCACCCTTACAAGGGATACGGTCCGTGCGGGTATGTTAACTACGCGCGGAATCGAGCAGCGAACCTCTGATCCCAAGAGGAAGTGGAACTCTCACCACCGAGGGTCCGACTCCAATCAACCACCGTTCAAGAAGCAGGAGAGCGTAAGGGCTTACGCGATCCAAGCCGCGGAGCCATCAAGGAAAGGATACAGCGGGCCTCGCCCATGGTGCAACAAATGCAAGTATCACCACGAGGGTGAATGCGCAAGAATCGAATGTGCCAAATGTGGCAGACCAGGGCACAAGACGATGAATTGCCGTGTCAGAGAAGCTGGAGCGAGCGACAACTGCTACGCATGCGGGAAGCCAGGGCATTTTAGTCGGGATTGCCCGCAAAAGGGAAACCAAGCTCGCGGGAGAGCTTTTGTGATCGGCGCGGGCGAAGCTAAAGAAGAGCCGAATGTGGTAACCGGTACGTTTTTGCTTAACGGCCATTTTGCATCTGTTTTATTTGATACTGGCGCTGACCTAAGTTTTATATCCGCTGAGTTTAAAAACTCCCTAGGCCTAGCAAGCAGTAGGCTAGACACGCCTTATACTATAGAACTACCCAATGGTAGGCAGTTATGCGCGAACGAAAGAACTGAACAATGTGTAATAGTCATGGGAGGTCACGGGTTCAATATTAATTTGTTGCCAATAGACTTGGGAAGTTTTGACATTGTGGTAGGTATGGATTGGTTAGTCGAGAACCACGCGGAAGTTATTTGCCATGAGAAGCAGGTTCGGGTCCCACTGTTGAACGGAGAAACCTTGGTGATTCAAGGGGAAAGAAGGGGAGTTGCGACGAAACTAATTTCGTGCCTAAAAGCGCGCAAGTGCCTAAGGAAAGGGTGCTACGCCTTCCTGGCGCATGTAGTAGAGAAGAAAGGAGATGAGCGAAGAATTGAAGACTTACCAGTAGTGCGCGAATTTCCAGAAGTTTTCCCTGAAAATTTGCCCGGATTACCGCCGCCGCGACAAGTCGAATTTCGTATTGATTTAGTCCCAGGAGCTGCGCCAGTAGCTCGAGCGCCTTATCGATTAGCTCCATCTGAGATGCAAGAGCTATCCAATCAGTTACAGGAACTATTGGATAAGGGTTTCATACGCCCAAGCTTTTCACCTTGGGGAGCTCCAGTACTGTTTGTTAAGAAGAAGGATGGTTCTTTCCGGATGTGTATTGACTATAGGGAGCTGAACAAGCTGACAGTCAAGAATCGGTACCCCTTACCGAGGATTGACGACTTATTTGACCAGTTGCAGGGATCCAGTTATTATTCGAAGATAGATCTACGGTCAGGATACCACCAACTTAGGGTCCATGAGGAAGATGTGCCGAAAACAGCCTTCCGAACTAGATACGGCCATTATGAGTTCTTAGTGATGCCTTTCGGGCTAACTAATGCGCCGGCTGTGTTCATGGATCTGATGAACCGCGTGTGCAAACCATACTTGGACAAGTTTGTGATTGTGTTTATAGATGATATTCTGATTTACTCTCGGACCAATGCCGAGCATGAGCAACACCTAAGATTGATTTTGGAATTGTTAAGGAAAGAAAAGTTGTATGCGAAGTTTTCCAAGTGCGAGTTTTGGCTTAGAGAAGTTCATTTTCTCGGTCACGTTGTAAACGAGAAAGGAATACACGTTGATCCTTCCAAAGTCAAGGCCATCGAAAACTGGGAAGCGCCAAAAACCCCAACTGAGGTGAGGCAATTCCTAGGACTAGCTGGCTACTATCGACGCTTCATTGAGAACTTCTCCAAGATAGCTCTACCACTGACCGCGCTAACTCAGAAAGACAAGAAGTTTGTTTGGGGCGAAAATCAGGAAGCAGCATTTCATATGTTAAAACAGAAATTATGTAGTACGCCAATTTTGTCTTTACCCGAGGGGACGGATGACATCGTCGTTTACTGCGACGCTTCACATCAGGGACTCGGATGTGTCCTTATGCAGCGAGACAAAGTCATAGCGTATGCCTCGCGCCAACTCAAGACCAATGAAAAGAACTACACAACGCATGATCTGGAACTTGGAGCGGTTGTCTTCGCGCTAAAGATTTGGCGCCATTACCTCTATGGTACAAAGTGTATAATCTTTACGGATCACAAGAGCCTTCAACATATATTTGATCAAAAGGATTTAAACATGAGGCAACGAAGATGGGTGGAGTTGTTGAATGACTATGATTGTGAAATTAAGTACCACCCTGGAAAGGCGAATGTGGTAGCAGACGCGCTAAGTAGGAAGGAGCGAATAAAAACGCTACGAGTCAAGGCTCTAAGGTTGACCATTCGCGCAGATCTCTCTACCCGCATCCGAGACGCTCAGCAAGAAGCCTTGAAACCAGAGTTTGTTAAAAACGAATCCCTTGGGGGTATGATTAAGGATTTGGAGCTCAAAGAGAACGACACTCGGTATTTTGCTAACCGCATATGGGTCCCTCTCAAGGGAGGATTGCGCGAGCAAGTATTAAACGAAGCTCACAAGACGCGGTATTCCGTACATCCTGGCGCAGACAAGATCTACCAAGATGTTAAAGCGCTGTATTGGTGGCCCAATCTTAAAGGCGCCATCGCGACGTATGTCAGTAAGTGCCTGACGTGTTCGAAGGTAAAGGCTGAATACCAGAAACCATCAGGGTTGCTTCAACAGCCAGAAATTCCCATATGGAAGTGGGAACAAATCTCTATGGACTTCATCACCAAATTGCCAAGGACACCTGGGGGTTACGACACGATCTGGGTTATTGTGGATCGGCTAACTAAGTCAGCGCACTTCCTGCCGATCAAGGAAACCGATAAGATGGAAAAGTTAGCCCGATTGTATATTCGAGAAGTGGTTTCAAAACATGGAGTCCCAGTGTCCATCATTTCTGATAGAGATAGTCGGTTCACATCAAGGTTTTGGAGATCGTTACAAGGAGCTCTAGGTACTCGCCTTGATATGAGTACAGCTTATCATCCTCAAACGGATGGGCAAAGCGAGCGAACAATCCAGACATTGGAAGATATGCTACGCGCGTGCGCGATCGATTTCGGAGGTAGCTGGGATACTCATCTCCCATTGGTTGAATTTTCTTACAACAACAGCTATCACACAAGCCTCAAGGCTGCGCCGTTTGAAGCTTTGTATGGGCGCAAGTGTAGATCCCCACTGTGCTGGGCTGAAGTGGGTGACAAGCAAATGACTGGTCCAGAATTGATCCAAGAAACAACAGACAAGATTTTTCAGATACGGGATCGCCTTAAGACAGCGCGCGACAGACAGAAGAGCTACGCAGATGTGCGAAGGAAACCGTTGGAGTTTCAAGTAGGGGATAGAGTACTTTTGAAAGTCTCTCCATGGAAAGGAGTCCCCCGTTTCGGCAAGCGAGGAAAGTTGAATCCGCGCTACATTGGACCATTTGAGATCCTGGAAAGGATCGGTCCGGTTGCTTATAAACTCCGTTTACCCGCCGAACTCAGTGGAGTTCATGATACGTTTCATGTGTCCAACCTCAAAAAGTGCTTATCTGACGAAACGTTGATTTTGCCGTTGGAAGAGATTCACATCGACAAACAGCTGCACTTCGTAGAAGAACCTATAGCAGTAACCGGTTGGAAAGAACAAAAGTTGCGCAGAAGCAAAATCAAGTTAGTAAAGGTTCAATGGAAATCAAGGCGTGGGCCTGAATTCAAAGGTTCAAAGGATCGGTCCGGTTGCTTATAAACTCCGTTTACCCGCCGAACTCAGTGGAGTTCATGATACGTTTCATGTGTCCAACCTCAAAAAGTGCTTATCTGACGAAACGTTGATTTTGCCGTTGGAAGAGATTCACATCGACAAACAGCTGCACTTCGTAGAAGAACCTATAGCAGTAACCGGTTGGAAAGAACAAAAGTTGCGCAGAAGCAAAATCAAGTTAGTAAAGGTTCAATGGAAATCAAGGCGTGGGCCTGAATTCACTTGGGAAAGAGAAGATCAAATACGCAAGAAATACCCACACCTCTTTCAGAGCATGGCTTCTGCCAGCAACATCTCCTAAATTTCGGGACGAAATTTGCTTAACAGGGAGAGAATGTGACACCCGGTAAATTCCCAATCCCTTAAACCAAGTAATCAACCTAAATATTAGGTAATTGTTATATGCGCCCTGCGCGAGCGCGCCATATTAGAATCAGCGCGTGCATTTGTTATGTGCGCCCTGCGCGAGCGCGCCATGTTAAGAACCAGCGTGGGCATATGTTATATGCGCCATGCGCGAATGTTTTGGCTTTATGTTTTCATGTACCTTAACGTTATGTTGTCTAATGGGTTGACCATCCCGCATGATGCTAAGGCGGGTGCATCCTAAATCGTTTATGCGCGTGCGGAAGGGAACTAACCTCCCCGCATGGCGGGAACATTGAGAGCTAGTTTGTCTGAAGCTCCAAGATGGAATTGACTTCAACATAACTGATCACTATGTTGAAATACCAAGACCACCTGGAGAATCTACAAATGAAACTCAATGTCCTAACTGCGAGAAGGTTACGCACCTACCCGCAGTAAAGAAATGTCCTTCACGCAGAAAGCTATGCGCACAAAGTGATACGCACAGAACACTTAGTCTATTCTCCAGACGTAAGGAGATTACTCCCGCCCAAAAGGAAATAGTAGCGTGTTTCAGAGATTTTCCACTTTTTACTGTACACGGACAAAAGTACCTGAAAAAGCACACTGTAACATGAAAAGTCAACTGTCAGCCACCCTATTCTCACCAACCCCAGACCTGCATGTCCTGACCAAATCAAATCAAAATCTTTTATCCACTACTCCACTTTTAAATAAATAATAATAATTTCCATACCTTATCATCATTACACCTAGATATGAAAAGATTACAATCCCCTAAAGCAAGGGATTGTGTTCCCTTGAGTTTGCCTATAAATATGTAACCTAAACTATCACCCAAAACACACTTCAAACTTCTCTCTTAAGAACTGCAACTTGCACTAATCATCTCCCAAGCATCCGTTGTTTTCGTTTCCGATCCTGTTACCAGGTAAGCCAAGAATATAACCTTGAGATCTGCTTTCCAACCCTTATATTCTCCTAATTCTTGATCTTAATATATATACTTCTTGTTATTTAATCGCATTCTAGACCTTCAATTCCGAGGCCAACACCAAGAAAACCCGAATCTCGATTAATCCCTTAACAAGAACCACAGGTGAGTCTCACAGCCCCTATTCTCGCTGTTTTCACTGTTTTTAAACTGTTTTCGGGGCGAGGGACACGTACTTAAATAATGTTTTATCATGGTATACTTACAAGCTATGCAAGCGATTATGTGTTTAAATTATATTTCATAATGAGCAATGCGAACGGTTATCTAAGGTTTTCGATGTATGTGCGCTAGAACTCGAGTAAGTGATCACTTTACCATTGGAACTCTAAGGGTAGGGACTGCTGGTTTGATCCACCCACTCGTAGGGGTCGCACCTCTTTGCATGGACGAGTGCCTAGTATGGTCATGGGGCAGTACTATGGGTTTGAGCCCGCTCGTAGGGGTCGCGCCTCTTTGCATGGACGAGCGCCTTGTTTTCCGGCACAACGTCTGCGCGTAACCCGCGGGACGGTATTATTCGCTCGTAGTGGCAGCGCCACTTACACAGACGAGCACAGTTCCCAGAAATGTTCGCGCGTAACCCGCGGGACGATTTTATCAGAATGTGTTGATAGAACTATGTTTTACCAAGCATGTGTTTTAATGATGCTATCTGAATTATGTTTCAGAATGATTTTTATCAAGATTATGATGCAATACGATTTATCAAGTTACTAAAACTTGTGAACTCACTCAGTTTATACTGATTCAAATGTTTTTACGTGTCTTTCAGGAGATAACTAGGTAGCGCATGGAGTCACACTTAGAGCACCTCACGCTGAACATCTAAAACTAGCTTTTTGGAAGATTTTAGTTCTATCCCTTCGATGCGCGTGGTTGTTCCCGCCGCGCAAGGGGATACGGCGTGGGAATCTTCAACAGTTTTTATACTTGGATGTTTTTATGTAATTTTTAAACAATGTAATGTATTTGTATTAAACATTTCATGCGCAATGAAAATCTTACTTTGAATGTTTGCAATGGCCCGTGCTTAATTATCAATCCCCACTCGCGCGCGCCCGGCTGTTTCCGCCGCTCAGGGCCGGGTGTGACAAGAAGAGTCTTTAATTTATCGAATAATAAGGTTGAGGTGGTATGTAACACTGACATTACAAGTTACAAGCCACCAAATCGTAGCATGGGACCACATGAGGCTTTTGATTATGAAAAATTGTTTAAGTCTTTTAACCTACCACTTATTGAATCTACAGATATAGAAGAAAGGATGGCCACACAGATGCTACTTGATGAAGAAGAGGCCATCATGCATCGTCCAAAATTTAATGATAATGAACCTAGTGTGTCTAGTGCAAATGAAACTCCTTCTGTCTCAAGTGGTAATGAATTCATAAATCCGTTTCACACTCAACACGATTCAGATGACCTCACTCCCAATCTGTGTGAAGACTTGGAAGTTGTTCCTATCCAAACCTCCAGAATCCACAAGAATCATCCTTTGGAAAATGTTATTGGGAATCCTTCTGATGGAGTGCAAACCAGAAGGAGCATGGAAGAAAACACTTGTGTATATGCGAGCATTAAGGACACTGGTATTATGAATGAATGCTTGTATGCCTGATTTATCAGTCAATTTGAACCAAAGAACTATTAGATGGCGTTGAAAGATAACTCGTGGGTCGAAGCCATGCAATAAAAATTAGCTCAGTTTCACAAAATGGATGTATGGCAGTTGGTTGAGAAGCCAAAAGATGTGCATGCAATCGGTACTAAGTGGGTATTCGAATGAAAAAGAGATGAGAAAGGGGTAATCGTCCGGAACAAAGCAAGATTGGTAGTCAAGGGTTTTAATCGACTACAATGAGGTGTTTGCTCCTGTGGCAAGACTGGAGGCAATTTGACTTTTCTTTGCGTTTGCTGCACATAAGAAATGAAAGTGTTTCAGTTAGATGTCAAGAGTGCTTTTCTAAATGGCAAGGTCGATGAAATGGTATATATCGAGCAACCTCCAGGTTTTCCTTATCCAGACTTTCTTGATCATGTGTACAAGCTCAGTAAAGCATTATATGGTCTACATCAGGCTCCACGAGCTTGGTACGCAACTTTATCTTCCATCTTAAAGCGTTTGAACACATCGTGAACATATTTAGTTTGATGAATAAACAAGCCATCCTTCTTCTGATCTACATGTATACCCAAAAAGAAAGTTAATTCACCCATGGCGCTCATCTCAAACCTTTTCTTCATGACCGCTTCAAATTCCTGACACATAGAAATCTTTGAGGCCCCAAAAATGATATCGTCCACATAGACCTGAACGAGAAGAAAATCCTTCCCATTCCACTTTACAAACAATGTACTGTCAATCTTTCCTCTCACAAACCCATTCTCCAGCAAGTAATTAGATAAAGTTACGTACCCAGCTTGTGTAGCCTGATGTAGACCATATTATGCTTTACTGAGCTTGTACGCGTGATATGGAAAGTCTGGTTCATGAAAGCCTGGAGGTTGCTAGACATATACCGCTTCATCAACTTTGCCATTTAGAAAGGCACTCTTAACATCTAGCTGAAACACCTTCATTTCTTTGTGTGCTGCAAAGGCTTAGAAAAGTCGAATTGCCTCAAGTCTTGCCACATGAGCAAACACCTCACTGTAGTCAATCCCCTCTTGTTTATTAAATCCCTTGACAACTAATTTGGATTAGTTTTGGACGATTACCCCTTTCTCATATTTCTTTCATTTGAATACCCACTTTGTACCGATTTCATGCATATTTTGTTGCTTTTCAACCATCTGCCATACCTCATTTTTTTTAAACTGAGCTAATTCTTCTTGCATGGCTTTAACCCATGAGCTATCTTTCAACGCCATCTGATAGTTCTTTGGTTCAATTTGACTGATAAAGCAGGCATACAAGCATTCATTCATAACACCAGTGTCTTTAATGCTCACATAAACACATGTGTTTTCTTCCAAGCTCTTTCTGGTTAGCACTCCATCAGAAGGATTCCCAATCACATTTACAAGGGATGATTCTTGTGGATTCTGGTGGTTTGGACATGAGCGAACTCCAAGTCTTCACCTAGATTAGGAGTGAGGTCATCCGTATCATGTTGGGTGTGAAACGGATTTTTAAATTCATCACCACTTGAGACAGCAGGGGTTTCAATAACACTAGACACGAGAGGTTCTTTATCATTAAACTTTGGATGATGCGTGATGGCCTCTTTTTCATCAAGTAGCATATGAGTGGCCATCCTTTCTTCCATATCTGCAAATCCAATAGATGGTAAGTTAAAGACTTAAACAATTTATCATAATCAAAAGCCTCCTCTGGTCCCATGCTAGGCTTTGGTGGTTTGTAACTGGTAATGTCTGTGTTACAGATCACCTCAAACATATTTTTCTCACGTAGACAACAAGAATACCTTCGTCAGCTTTCTCACCAAATTTTGAATTACTCTTTAAGATCGAACACGGGGACCAATAAGGTTCAAGACCTTTCAGATTAGGCTTTCGACCATGCATTAATTCATAACATGTTTTATTTAATCTTTTAACAATCAAAACACGATTAAGTATATAGCAGGATGTGGCGATAACATCAGCCCAAAACGCCACGGGAGTTTGGCATCTGCCAGCATAGTCCTAGCGCCCTCGATTAGAGTTCTATTCTTCCTTTCAGCTACTCCATGCTGTTGCGGAGTATATGGTGCACTAAACTGATGCTCTATCCCTTTCTGCAGACAAAACGTCTCCATTTGATAGTTCTTTAACTCTCAGCCGTTATTGCTTCTGATGAATTTGACCTTACCCCCAACAATATTTTCCACTTTGGTAATCAAGTTAATTACCAGTTGCACTGTTTCATCTTTAGCTTTCAGAAAATACACCCACGACTACCGTGATTAGTCATCAGTCACAACTAAGCAGTAAGATGTAGCACCCAAACTTTTAACGTTTATCGGACCAAATAGATCCATATGCAGTAAATATAGGGGAGTGACAATCGAGTTAATCATCTTGGAATGATGCGGTTTCTTATGCTGCTTTCCTTTCTTATATGAAAGACATTGATCTTCAAAGTTGAAACTCTTCAATGGAACCCCAAGTACCAAACCATTCTTGACTATGAAATTCATTTTACGTAGATGAATGTGACCCATCCTTTGGTGCCACAATTCTTACTCAGACTCTGTTGCTTTAGACAAAAGGCATGACTCTTCTGTCGCCATCTTGGTGGACATCATGTCCATCACATATGTATTCTTTTCTCTTGGAGCTTTCTTGACTACCCAGTTGTCAAGGATCTTGTAACCAGGATAAAGAACTAGTGCTTCGTCCTTTGTAAAGTGCATGGTGTATTCTTTTTCACAGATCTAAGAGACACTTAGAAGATTCTGCAATAATTCTATCACAAAATTAACCTTTTCCAACTTGATCCTTCCATTTGTAACAATACCGATTCCAGAATTTTTACTTCGCTTTCTCCTACCAAACTAACTCTTCCTTTATGTACGGCTATCCAATCACGTAAAAATTTCTTGTTATCCGTAATGTGCCGGGAACAGCCACTGTCTACAACCCCCATGTTGTTCACAGTACTATTCGACTGTACCTGCACAATTAAAGAGACGAATTAAAAGTGGGGGACCCAAGACCTTCTTCTTGGGTTGGTCAAACCTGTTAAACAAAATCCAACTTGTTGGTTGCCTAAAGTTCCCTTGTGGGGAGTACCGTCTGTTTGATCTGACAGGAAGATATCTAGAAAAATGATTATGACACCAGCCAAACATCCTTGAGTTTCTAACATTAAAAGTTTCAGATGATTCAGAGTTACATGTTCTATGATTAACTGGAAAAAAACGAAGTTGGTTTCTTTGAAATTTTGGGTTTGCCCAACGATTAGTGTTGGTAGATTTAAACTTTTTATCAACACCAGTTTTAAGTTTCGTTTTATTCACAGTTTTGGTTGCCCTCATACTTTTAGGTTTCTTCCTTTTAAGAGAACAGTTACTGACGACGTGTCCTTTCTTATGACATCTAAAGCAACACTTATTCGAACTATCAGTATCCTTCTGAACATTCGTTTTCAGGAATTGCTGCAGTAGATGAGGTTGTGTTATTGGCAGTTTGTCTCACATTAGAGGGAACAAATGGGTTAAAGGAAGATTTATTTTCATCAAAAGTATTATTCTCCCGTAGTTTGAGTAACACAACTTCATCATCCATCTTAACAGTGTCGATCAACTTTTCACAATTTGAAACTTGACTTGTGACAGAAGAATTTATCTGAACCGATTCGTTTATATGAACATCAGTATTGCTTTCCTAGACCTTAACGGGTACAGTGTTGAATTTCATGTTACCCGTTACAGTCTGATCAGTTTGAACACAAACAGATGGCTGATTACATGGATTATAAGTATAATTATTACTGAAAGGTGGTGGAACTTCTTCGTATCCAATTCCCCCTTTGTTGATAGGGGAATGTTGAACACTTAGGACATGATCAAGCATCATGGAAGAGTTCCTAAATTGTTCAAATATCCAATTCAATTCCACCACTTTTACTTGGTAATCGGCTATATATTTATCCTTTTAAGCTAAAAGTTTGGTCTTCTCATCCACGACTTCATAGCTTAGGTCAATGACTTGTATTTTTTCAGCTAGAGTGGCCTTAAGGCATCTTATGTCTTTTTCACTAGCTTTTATTTTTACCGAATAACTATTTTCCTTATGTTTTGAATAGGATGTTCCTCTTTTAACGTTTTTAATTCTTTTTCCAAACTAACATACTGATCAGTTAAAGCATTCAATTGTTCAGACAATTTCTCACATTGTTCACACTGAGGATTAGAACATACCTCTGAGAGTTGATCATTCACTTTTGCCATGCACGCTTGATCCTCCATTGGTTCCTTGTCGCATCTTCTAGTCATAATATTCTTCACCAGATTCACTTGTTCAATCACCTCCTCAACTTTGATGTTCCAATTATACCCACCATTCTGTTGAGACACCATGGCTTTTGTTTCAGTACCATTTCCATTCTCGTTCTGTTGAGTAGGCTTGATCTGACTCCGTTCAACTCTTTCATTTGTACACTCTCTTGCAAAGTGTCCATTTTGTTGACAGTTGTAGCAATGAACCTTTGACATGTCAAATCCTGGTCTCTCTCCCACGAACTTTCTTCCAATATTCTACATAAACCATTTTACTCTTCTTACTATTATCGCCATTTGCCATTGCAGACCCATTTCTTCCATGTCATTAGCATCTATCTGATCATAATCCTCATCCAATGTTACAGCGTCAACTATCTTTCCTTTGATGTAATTATCATAAGAAGCAATGAAAGAAGCATAAAGAGCAAGTTGTTGTTCAGCAGATTTTACACTCATAGGCATCTTTGAGTAATTCACACTTGTCGAACTAGTGGAAGAGTTACCGACAAAGTATTGAGGTTTTGAAGAACTACTTCCACCAGCTACAAATCATATATCTCCATACATATTCATCACCACATGACCATGTTGAGTAGAGTTTGATTCGCCACCGGAGAAATAAGCAGCCGATTCTTGTTTAGAGGTTGGGTTTGGAGATCCTCTAGCACCATACATTCCCGGATCCTGAAACTGATCAGTAGGGGTCTCTTTTTTTATCATATTATGCTCATAATTACGTAACTTGTTGACCACCGTTTCGAAATCAAAGTTTTCAAACTCTATATCTTCTCTCATCAAAACTGTGTATATCTCCCATTATGGTTGAAGAGCATCCAGAAGTTTTTCAATAATTTCAACCTCTGTGTACTTTTTGGAGTAGTTGTTCAATTCTGTCATCAAGTGATAGTATCCTGTGATGATGTCATCAAGTGATTCATTCTTAAAGTACTTGAACACCAAGAATTGAGTTTTCAACAATTTTGACTTTGAGTTCCGAATTCTAACGTTTCGTTCATAGCGGTTTTCTAACGCTTCCCACAATTCTCAATGGACTTGTATTTTCTAAACGTGTGTAGAATCTCTTGAGGTAGTGCCATGGTTATTGCTGCCAATTCTTTACTTTCTGCCTCATGCATCTTCTTCTCATCGTCCTCCACCTTATTATACTTCTTTCGTTGCTCACGACCATCGAACTCAGTTGTTGGAGGAATACATATCGGTCCTGAATACATACCCACATCTTGGCATCTTGATATTTCACGTACTGCTCAAACCTGTCTTTCCAAGCAACAAAATCAGTGCCTTTATGTAATTGTTGCTCAAACCTGTATTTTCTATGTGTAGAATCTCTTGAGGTAGTGCCATCGTTATTGCTGCCAATTCTTTACTTTCTACCTCATGCATCTTCTTCTTATCGTTCTCCATCTTATTATACTTCTTTCGTTGCTCACGACCTTCGAACTCAGTTGTTGGAGGAATATATATCTGTTCTGAATACATACCCACATCTTGGCATCTTGATATTTCACGTACTGCTCAAACCTGTCATTCCAAGCAACAAAATCAGTGCCTTTAAGTAACTTTGGAGCTTTAGTCACTGACCCAGCTTCAACCTCCATCTTTACAAGTTTCGTGATGTTCATTGAAGTCATATTAAACCGAAACGCGAGCTGAAACTATACCAACTTTATTCTGTGAACAGTAGATAGCGAATTTAAGATAACTTCATCAACACAATAACTTCTCTTAGGGCGAAGTTGGATTGTATTAGCTAAGTTTGCTAAGGTTTAACTTCACCAATAACTTCGCTGTTCTTAACTTTGCTAGAGGACAACTTCGCCAGATTATATATCTTCGCCAAAACCATAGTTACGATTGACGGAAACTTCGCTAGTCAATCTGTTCTGATTATTAGTCTGAAGCTTTGATTTCGAAAGTTTTGAGAGTATTAGGGTGAGCGAAATGGGAGGTATTGTAGAGAAACGGACAAAACGAACGTTGTTTTACGTGAAATGATTCCGCGAAGAGTCAAGAGGAATGATGTTCACACTCGTATGATAATCTCGAACCACAAAATCATGAGCAAATGCTCTGATACCAATTGTAGTCTCCCACCCGGATCTACAGAAGGGTATCTCGTAACACGAGGGTGCGGAATCTCCTACATATATGATATGAGTTTTTTTATGAGAGAGACGTAAAGAACAAAGGTTTACTTATTATTAGATGTTAAGACCAAAACACCAATAAACCTAGTCGTCCCTTACAAAACTGATCAAAAATATCAACTTTGAACGACAGAAGTTAGATATATATAAGCCACAACAACGTCGCCTAACAGGCTAGGAGAAGTTGTCCCTAACTTCGCCATCTACTAAGTTCGCTAATACAAAAGCGCAAACTAACAAGTTCACCAAAACGCAACAAACAAAGTAACGATTACAGACACGATAGACTCAAGACTAATGAACTACTGGCATAATGCATCAACAAGAACATTAAACGACAGCCATAAACACTAACCACAATGGGTATCTGCAGGCTTCGATGATGAAATTGATTATAGGGTTTTAGTTTGCGATGTCACAGAGATGATGCAGCCAAGGTTAATTAAACTTTTATCATGTCTAAGTGGTATAATACCCATACTTTTAGACGGTTTTGCAAATATGTAAATTCGAATCACATTGATCTTAGTTTCCTAATATTTTGTCTGAATTAGATCGTAATACACGTATAGGTGACCTGATAGGATAAATTTTGTTTATAACACGACAATTTCGATACTAGTTCACATGCGGGTTAGAGTTTGATATAAACGAGTTTGGATCTTTGAATGGGTTATTCATATATTATAAATTATAATGTTGGACATATTTTGCAAAAAGGTCCCTGAACTTAATTGTTGGATTCAAAAGGAGTTATAACTTAAGTTTAAGGGTGTATATAATGTATATAACTCAAAGTTTACAATAATAGTTAATTAAATATAACAAATAATAATAAAAAAATAATAATAACTTGAATATCGTGACGTTTATTGATTAAAATTATCAGAAAATGAAAACGGGTCGGGTTTTAGTAATATACATAAATGAAAAAAATGAGTTGTTACAGTATCCCCTACTTTTGGGAACTTCGTCCCAAAGTTAGAGAATACCAAAACAATTAAAATATTAGATTGGATAAATTTCAAGATAATAAAAATGAAGATGAAAATATTAAAATATATCATAATGTGGAACTTCGAGTAGTCGGCACAACATTACAAATGACAATCCGATAAGGACACTTATATATATGATCTACCAGCGGTGTATCCACCATGTCTTTATCATCTTATCATTTTTACCGTTATTCCAAAGACTACCCTTGGTTCTAAATTATGACACACGATTGCAAGTACCATGATTTCCATTCAAGGACTTTGGTAATTACGTATGCATCCATAATTACTTAGATCGTCGGATGGACCACATAATTAGTCCCGTCATATGGGTTACAAAATATTTGAAAAACTAAATTTTGAGAAAATAAAAGCATTAATACACTTTGATTAAAAACCAGTAATCATAGTTTTAAAATGAATTGAACCCTTGAGTTAATTTAATAAAATATTAAAATTTGTAAAATGTCTTTTGAGAAAAATATAATAAATCTCAGAAGTTGAAAATGAAATGATTCGTTATAGTTGATATTGAGATGGATTGTGATAGACGATAATAAATGAATAACTATAAGTACGATATTTCAAGTAGTTGGAGGCACACCTTGCAAAGGAGATTAGGGTTTCTACCATTGTATCAGGTATAGATATCTAGTGGATAGGGTTGAGCAAACGACAAGGCATGTGTTGTGTCTAAGATTTGACGTAAGAGAATTACAAGGAAGATTGGAATCTTCTCAACCTCCTCTAAAATCTGTAAGTATGGAATCCGAGCACACTTGGATTCCCGGGCAAGGTTTACTTACCCTTGCAAGGTATTTTGTCCATCGGGCAAGGTTATCTTCTAGAATTCCTCCTTAGTGAATATCCGAGCAGGGTTCACTATGTATAGCAAGATTGTTCTTCATTGCCAAGCACGGTTTGCCTCCGAGTACGCTCTTGGCTATCCAAGCCCTTGAAGCCAAGTTATTGGAAGATTGGGAAATGTATTCTTTAATAAAACAATGGTCCGAGCAGGCTTGATGTGAGTAATGAAATATCTCAAGTAACATCGGGCATGGTTCAACTCAAGCAGGCAGTAGTGCCACCAAGCATAGTTTGCTATGCTAATATGCTATTCCCTAGCAAGGAGTTGAAAGGATCATCGAAGAACAAGGTCGCTCGTAAGGTCATATCGGGAAAAGTTTGATATGATCAAGAAGATTGAAGTCTGCTAGGTGAGTATTTTCTTAGGAAAATACTCTAAGTAAAGTCTACTCGAAGAACTTTTTCCGAGCACACTTCAAGGTTACCAGGTGTACTAGGACAAGAAGGCACAAGGCCTACTCGGAAAAGACAACTTATGCAAAGTCTACCCGGAAGACCTGTTTTTACACTTAGTATAGCTTTGAATATGTATCTTTAATTTAGGGTTTCTAGAAGGAATGACAGCTGTCAGGCCTATAAATTGAATGTTTTAGGGCACGCCTCCTAACGGATAAGACGGATAAGCAAATTAATTTAGAAAGAATATTTGTGAGTGTGACGGCTGTCATAGGATCGTACGGATATAACTTTCCAACCAAGAAACCATAAATCGCTTAAAATTTGTATGATTCGTTTATATGAATGGAAATCTTTTGAGTAATTCTTGTGTGTTAGTTACTTTTCATTAATCCATTAGCAACTACACTGTTTGTTTCTGATTCCGCCGTTAACAAACAGTTTCATTTCCCAAAATAGCAACTGTCATTAACTCTCTTGTCAACACATTTATTGTGTGAGTTATGACTTGATTGTGATTGTGAGTGTAATCGGGACCGACAGCATGGGTTGTACTAATAAACAGAAAAAACCATTGCAGGATGGCTTGTGCACTAAGCAATGTATGACAAGTGTTAACAAGGATGATAGTAGCGATTATATGGGATGAAAAGATGATAAGAGCATTGAATTTTTAGTTTCAACTTAAGCTTAAAGAGTGAATATTGATATAAATTTTTCGTGTTTGACACACAATGATTTTATTGAGATTGATTGTTGATTTGATTAATAACATGATTTAACTATTTGACTTGCACTTTGTTATTGTTGTTGTCGCTGTTATGAGAATAAATAGGGTAAATGAATTGAATTTGTTAGAAAAGAATTTAATGAATGATATATAATTGATTGTATTTATGTTTTTGAAATGAGTTTACATTTTGAGGGCGCAGTAGTTATCCCCTGGACTATATATGTGGGTATAAGGCGGTTATAGAAAATAATGATTGATGTTGTTTGATGTTTGAGAAAACATTCTATGATTAGTAAAGATTAGATTAAATGAGAAGATTGAATAGTTGCGTAGATTTGTAAGGCCCCGTCACCGGTGCTCTACATTGGACGTTGGATTTACTCATAAACACAGTTCTAAATATCAGAGTTAATTAAAACTTAATGCGGAATATAAAACTTTTATTAAGAATTCATAAACTTGACTTAATCAAACATCCTTGTCTTTCAATTATAAAACATTAATCATAAAAAAATCATGAGTTCTCAGATGCCAGCCTCTTATTCTTCTGCCATGTACCCCGCTCAAGCTAGCTACCTCACTCTACTAACATGCATGCATACTAAAATTCAGCTACGTTGAGTGGGTTCTAGTTAATAATACGACATACAACACATTCATAATTACATACTTCGGTTCATACTTTATACTTACTTACCTTCATCCCTTATTTCTTTCACATTCATACATTATGTTTTAAAGAGCATTACGCCCTACTTTCCTCGAGTATTTTTAGGGCCCGCTTCCCTGTTTCCTCGAATACTATTCGGGTTCGGTTCCCTCTTTCCTCGAGTATTATTAGGGCCCAGTTCCCTCTTTCCTCGAATATTATTAGGGTTCGGTTCCCTCTTGGCTTGAACATTATTAGGGTTCGGTTCCCTCTTGCCTCGAGTATTATTAGGGCCCGGTTCCCTTTCATTACCATACAACCATACATTACCTTCCTTTATATAATAAGTATCTTCAAAACATTCATACATATATACATACATATAATAAATGCAATATTCATTCATACTTTCTTTCATATAATCATTTCTTAAATACTACACGATACCTCCCTTAACAATACGTGCAATATCCGAATATCGTTTACTTACTCTCAAGCATACAATCATAGTATAACATAGCTATCACATTAATCATATAGACACACACTTACCAATTAAGGTAAGTGTATTAACATTCACATTGAGTATGCACACAGCCCCGAAAACATACCAAGGAATGGGTCTAGAAACTAACTTGGATTGGGCCTCGAGTATTATCAGGGTCTATTACGTTCTCCGTTAATTGTTATTCTCCTCTTTAATTGAGCTCGGCTGACCGTACATTAATTACATTTATAAATACTTGTCCTAATCACATTATTCATGTTTAAGTCAAAATGGCTAAGTCTAGTTACTTAGAATATAATTTTACCCTTAAACACATTGTGTTCCTTCCTTTCTTTCCTCATGCAGTCGAATACCGATCTCTTGCATAATCTTTCTTTCTCTTTAAATTTATGCGAATGCATATATATATATATATATATTCTACAGTATTCGAGTGTATATAAATTGTATGCATATCATCAATGTATTCAACTATGTAAACTTTATTTGAATTTGTCTATGTATTCAAAGGTATACTATTTGAATTCATTAATGTATCCGAATGTATACTTTGTATTCGATTATATATAATGTATTCGAGTCTTTTGATGTAATAGGGTTACACATATAAGCGAGTCCAAAATGTAATCGAATATATATATTGTATTCGAACAATTTATTGTAACTGAGTATGGACATGTATGCGAGTATGCCATGTATTTGAATATATGACTAGTATCCAAGCGCTGTATTTGAACATGTATATGTATTCGAGTTTAAACAATGTAATCGTTCATGTATACATATTCGAGTCATACAATGTGATCGAGTTATGCGTGTATTCGAACCCTTTAATTGTAATCAACTTATACATGTATTCGACATGCATATTGTATTCGAGTGAGCAGCTGCAATTTTCATTTATTTTATCCTCTTTTTCTAAAGGTATTTACACAAGGAAACTCATATTAAGGTTTCATAGTACCCCGAAACCGTCTCCCAAGCCGTCTATCCCACGTTTAGTTCGGCTAATAATAAAGCTTCGACCTTTATCGCTTTTCAGCTAGATCTAGGGTTTTCCTTATGAACCGTATATATCCATGAATTTGTTAAGTCCATTTTAAACATCAAGTTTATAACTTTATGGCTCATTCATGCCCGATCTACCCTACGGCTAAGTGTTAGGGCAAACCAATCATAACAACACAACCATTAAGTGTAAAGAAAATACCTTTTGATGTCTCTAGGTTATGAGTTAGCTTGGTTATGAACAAAGATCTTGTATCTTGCTTGTATATCCAAGATCTATCAAGATATAGCTCGGTTTTGGTCTCGAAACCCTCCTTTTAGGTCACGGCCGTGTAAGTTGAGGGATGTGTGTGTTTTAGAGTTTGTAGGGAATAAGAAAGATAGAAATGAGGGTTTTACGGTTTTAGGTAGGTATGAGGGAGTATTTATACCCTCTCAAGCCCATGGACCTAAGGCCCACACTCATCCCTTTAATCCATCTTTTATTATCCAAGTCCATACTCCTTTTTTATATTTACTTTTATTTAAATATTAACACACATTAAAATAAACGAGCATCGCTTCCTTTTATTTATTATTGTAATATTTAGGATGCTACAAGATTTTGGAGTAATTGTGTAAAACGAAACCTAAATATGTCATGCTGATGTTTATTCATAACTTAAGGATAACTTGGAATTAAAATGAATTGATCAAAGTAATGAGTTTATCAAAGCATGAAAGATTGAGATGTTTAACAAATTTCAAATTTGAGGTTGAACATTGAAAGCATTTTTAATAATTTGTGAATATGATGGATTATCTGAAATATGTTTGATGGTTTGTGGATATGATAATATAAGAAAAACATTTGATTGATAGAATGTACTATAACAATGTTTTAATTATTCGATAGTTCGCTAATATGATAACGTGATAAGATTATTATGAGAAAATCCAATTCAATAATGAGGTTAAAATTGATTAAATTGCCTCTGTAATAGCTGAGTCTTGATGAATGTGTAATAAGTGTCCAATTATGATGATGAACAATGTTTTTAAGTATGGAGATAAATCGAACCAGTAACTCTTGATTCACGTATTCTTATGTAAATAAACCAAATAATAAATTGTTGTTTCAAACATAAACGAGTAAACAAACGAATAAACAAATAACGAATGTTCTTTGATGTGTTGAGTTTCTGATGATCTATCCATGACATTTAATTCTCCCTACTTATTAGCATACCAAAACAAAACAAATGTGTGACTTGCGCATCTCATGAGCTTGTCCATGTCATTTTATTGGCCTAGCCAAATAACACCTCAACATTACAATTAAATTTGTCGGCGCATGTGCGTTACAAGGTGTTTTAACCGACACTAAATAACGAGTAAAAGAATGTAAACATGATTAGTTGAAGCATCTCGTGTATCACCACGGATGATAATGCTCCAACAAAATATCCTAAATATATGAATTGTGCAAATGAACAGTTGGCGTGTCCATGACGTCCCATGGTTTTCCACCTGACTAGACATTTTGAAAGCAATAAAACACAATAAAGTATGCAACCATTTAGCCGATTACCTTAAACGCTTAAAGTGGTCGTATGACAATTTTCAATTTGGCGGGGAATCTTGTTAAAGTCCATTGTTTTAAGTGAAAAATGCAAGAACATGTCTAGGAAATTCTCAAGAAATTTTTCAATAATGATTAACAATTAATTACATTAAATAAAAATAGTTTGAGAGGAGTCATAAAAATATTTTGAGAGTGAGACATAGTCTCGGTGTTATAAAAATATTTTGAATGTTAAGCATAGCTTCGTAGTTATGTGTGCTTGACAATAACAATAAACCATAATTAAACAATTATATAAGAAAGTGGTAAACAAATACTTTGACCACAAAAGTCAAACATATAAGCACGTATGAAGCTCCTAAACATGTTACCAAGACAACACTAATGACCTATCTTAAACCTTCTGCTTTAATGCTAATCTATCACACCCCAACCTAAGGCTGAAATACTGGGGCTTGAGCTGATAGCTCACAGCTCTCAAGGTACTATCATGCTTTAATTAAAATGGAAATATATATTAATTAAATTCAAATATTCCAAAAAAATCCAAATAAGCAAAATACAACGTCCATTATTAAAACGAATAAGACAATAGATAGTTCAAATCATATTTAAATCTTGACTCTTCTCTAGTATAATAAACCCAAAGTTCTTCAAGAGATCCTGATCAATCAAATCATACGGTGACCTTTATATGCGTTAAAAATACAAATAATTTTGTCGAAACGAGGTTAAGTGAGTAAAACACCAAATAAGGGAAATATGTACTAAATAAAGCAAATTACAAACTATTCCCATGAGATAAACAGTTGAGCCATAACACAAAAACAATTCAACCAAATAATAAAGATATGTTGAACAGTTTCCATGCGAATCAGGCATTGGTTACCAAGAATAAGTTGTCGGTGAATCCATTGTCCTACGATTGTGACGTCGGCCACTACGACGGTCGTATGATCATACTAAAATATGTTGAACCTCTACGAATGTGTTAAAAATAAAAAGAAGTAAGAAAATAGCAAGTTAGGCATAAAGTGATATACACACAAGGATAACGGTTGCTAATGTCGATATTGTAATGCATATGTCCCCAAACAATAGAAATTGAGTAAAAGAGGGGAGTGAGATACCTGATTAGATGAACAAAAAAACAAATAAGGATGCTTTGAGAAAGATAAACCTTTCGGGATATACTGTCAAGGATTCCTAGTTAAATAATAATAATATTAAATAATCATACATGATACAACACGAATAATTGATTAGTGATTTAGATGAGAATTCATTTATTTTTTGTGATCAGAATGTTTATTGATTGAAAGATTGATCTATTTTATTACCATTATAGTAAAAGTATTATTATTGTTGTTATTTATACAGAATTTTGATATTATTATTTATTAAATAACATTGTTCATACATGAAAAACATAAAATCAATTATATTGGTAAAATATTTTAAATAATAAAAATATGAGATATGAATACAATACAAATATGTAAAAGCATAAAAATATAAATTTTTAAATAATTAATTAAATTATGTCATAATAATAATGTTTAAATTAATATAATGCAGATACATATGTAATAATTTAAATAATTTGAATTTTGAATTTTTAGCAAAATTCGGTTTAATATAGGTGGTAAATATGTGACATGTTTATTAAGATTATTTAATTACACCTTTTATTTAATAACAAATACAAAAGTTATATATATATATATATATATATATATATAATATGTAGTTTATAAAGTTATTAAATGAAAAGAAACGTCGATAGTGAATTGTCGGGATAATAAAATAATATTTATTTATTACTAATATTGATTAATAATGATTATATATTAAAAATTATGTTTTTAAAAAAATTTAAAGCCCAAAACAGGGTACAACGGGAATCGAACCCGGGTGATTGTCGGCTCAAGACTTAACACACACACACCAGACCAGCTGAACTGGGTGTCTGTTGTTGATTAAATAGAAATAAAATATTAAATACATAACCTGATATAAACCCCCAATTCACATGAACCTAAGAATTGAAATTCGATTTATCTGTTTATTATTTTCCCAATTAATCGTAGGGCTATTTATTACTGGTTAAAAACGACCATGTTACATATCATAATTTCCTCATACAATTACGAATTGAAGGCAAACGAGAACATTCACCGACGGCCATAAACGCTAACCATAATGGGTATTTGCAAGGTTCGATGATGAAATTGATTGTAGGGGTTTGGTTTGCAAGGTCACATAGATGATGCAGCCAAGGGTAATTGAACTTTTATCGTGTCTAAGTGGTATAATACCCATATTGTTTAGACGGCTTCGCAGATATGTAAATTCGAATCACATTGATCTTAGTTTCCTAATTGTTTGATTCAGTTAGATCGTAATACACGTATAGGTGATGTACCAGGATAAAATTTGTTTATAACACGACAATTACGGTACAAGTTAACGTACGGGTGAGGGTTTTATATAAACGGGTTAGGATCTTTGAATGGGTTATTCATATAATATAAATTATAATGTTAGACAGATTTTGCAAAAAGGTCACTGAATTTCATAGTTGGATTCAAAAGGAGTTAGAACTTAAGTTTAGGGGTGTATAATGTATATAACTCAACGTTTATAATAATAAAAAAATAATAACTTAAATATCGTAACGTTTTTTGATTAAAATTAAATAGAAAATGAAAACGGGTCGTGTTTTATGTAAGGTCCCGTTACTGGCGCCTTACTTTGAACGTTGGATTTACTCATAAACACCGTTCTAAATATCAGAGTTAATTAAAGCTTTACGCGGAATTTAAAACTTTCATTAAACATTCATAACAATTCATAAACTTGTCTTAATCAAACATCCTTTTCTTTCAATTATAAATCATTAATCATAAAACATCTTGTTAAGTCAAAGGTTTGACTTTGAATGGCTTAAGAGAGATCAAAGGAGATTGGAATCTTCTTAACACTCCTCTGAAATGGCTAAGTACGGAAACCGAGCACACTTGGACCTCCCAGTAAGGTTTTACTTGCCCTAGCTAGGTATTTTGTACTTCGGGCAAGATTATCTTCTTGAAGTCTTCTTTAATGTCAATCCAAGTAGGGTTCACCATGTCTAGCAAGGTTGTTCTTCATAGCCAAGCAAGGTTTGCTTCTGAGTAAGCTCTTGGCTATCCAAGATTTAGAATCCAAGTATTTAGAAGATCTGGCAAGGTATTCTTTAACAAAACAGTGTTCCAAGCATGTTTAATGGTAGTTGATAAAGACTTATCTTAAGGACTTCATCGAGCAAGGATCAACTCCGAGCTAGCTACAGTGTTACCAGCGCACTTTGTTTTGCTAATAAGTTATTCTTTAACAAAGAATTGAAAGGATTTCTGAAGAACAAGTTTTCTCGTTAGACTATATCGGGCAAAGTTTGATATGGTCAAGAAGACTGAAGACTGCTAGGTGAGGATTTTCTAAGGAAAATACTCTAAGTAAAGTCTACCCGGAGAACTCTTCACCAGCACACTTCAAGGTTACCAGGTCTACTCGTAAAAGAATAAAAGGCACAATGCCTACTCAGAGAAGACAAATGACACGAAGTCTACCCGATAGGCCTGTTTTTACACTTAGTATATTTTTTAATATGTAATATGATTATGTACCTATCATTAGGGTCTCTAGATGTCAGGCAGCTGTCAGGTGGTGGCATGCCTATAAATAGAATAATTTAGGGCACACCTACTACAAGAAGGATTCGCCACTTTACACTTTTTAAAAAAGAATCGAACATTCCTGATTTGAGTGTGACGGCTGTCCTAAGATTAGTACGGATAAACATTCCTTACAAGAAACCGTAATCGATTTACATTTGTATGAAATCTTTCTAGAAATGGAAATCTTTTGAGTGATTGTTTGTGTCTGTTACATTTATTAGTCTTTAAGCAACAATTCTGTTTGTTTCTGATTCCGCCGTTAACAAACAATTAATCTTACCAAAAATAGCAACGTCACGAACCTTCTTGTTGACACATTTATTGTGTGGGTTGTGACAACTGTGAGTTTGAGTGATCTATTATCCGGACCGACTAGTGGTATCAGAGCTTGTTTGTTGCTGTTTGTGTGAAGATTTGTTGCTTATTGTTGATTACATGAAGATGAAGAATGACGTGAGCTGAGTACTGTTCCATTGAAGACTGACGTCAGCAACTCTGTTCTTTATTTATTCTTCCAGATCTACAATTTTGGGTTTCTTTTTTACTCTATTTTACTTAAAGTTTGAATTTTTATCATTAGATCTTGCTCCAATCGAATCAGATACATCAGATCTGAAGAGCTTCTTCTCAGATCTGATTGATTTTTCAACTTTGATTTTTAATCTGTTTAAGCTTTTCTCTGTTTTTCTTTAAAATCATTTTACAAAAACACCCAAAATATGTCTAGTTTTGAAGAGCAAGAAGTATGCACTAACAAAACTCCGAGACTGTATAGGTAGGAGAATTTTATCAAATGGAAAGTTTTGTTTGAGGCAACAGTGTGGTATAATGACGTGGATATGTGGACCTCCATTAAAAATGGACCCTATGTTCCTGAAGGTTCAAATCCTAATCAAGCTGTGGTTGATAAAATGAGGAAAATTGATGAGAGAGCCCTTGCAATGATCAAGCTGGGTCTGTCTTGGGATATTCTCACCAAGGTTGCACATCATACAATAGCCAAAGCTATGTATGATGCAATACTTGAGATGTTTGAGGGTTACACAGAGCTGAAGAATATCAAGAAGCAAAGACTCAAACAACTTGAAAGGTTCAAGTATAAATATGGGGAAAGATTGAAATCAATTCTTTAAAGATTTCTAGTAATTGTGAATGACCTGAGAACCACTCATTATGTGATGACAAACTCTAATTTGAACACTAAGCTGCTATCATTATTGCCCAAGAATGGTATACAGCTAGTAAGTTCATTATTAGGAAGCAAAATTTTGAAAGACTTACGTTGGATTATGTGATTTGCTTCCTACGAGCAGCTGAGATAGAGATTATTGAAAATGAAATGATCAAGGAGGAGAAGCCCTATTTCCAGGTGTCCAATGTACTCATTGCACCTATGGGAAGTTTATCAACCAAAAACCAACAGCAGATCCCTATCATAGAGGAACCCAATGAACAAGGTGTTGACACACCAAAAGCATTTGTTGGTGGGAGCACAAGTAACCAGGTAAACCAATCAAGGTTTAATGTACAAATTTTAGATGATAAAGAATCTGCCTCTATGGCAAGTGGACATTTGCCTTATGGTGCTGGAAACAATGATCAAGGGAATGAAACTCAGGCATTGTTCTCTATGTTTACAAAGTCCTACAATGCATTTTTTGCTAAAACCATGATTCACACAAGTGTCATTTAAGATGATTTGGAACAAACTGATGTAGATGACCTTGAAGACATGGATTTGAAGTGGCAGGCTGCCATGTTGGCTCTTAGAAGCAAAAGACTATACAATAGGACTGGTAGATCTCTTATATCAGGTCCTAATGAAAGAATTGGTTTTGACAACTCAAAAGCCATTTGTTATAATTGCCAATAGCCTGGGCACTTTGCTAGAGAATGCAACCAACCAAGAAACTTTCAATTTAACCAATACGATAATCAAAATCCAAGAAACCAGTTTCAATATCAGTAGAATCAATCAAGAAACACCAACTACCACAACAACCCCAATTTCAACAACTACCAGCAAGATCCAATGACCAATCAACAGGTGGTGCCTCAGAACTAGAACTACCAAAGAAACAACCAAAACCGTCCAAATGGTCCAAACAACCCTAACAGAAACAATCAAAGTCAACCCAGAAACCAAGGGAATGTAGCACTGGCTGCACAACAGGAAGGGAATTTTGATTGGAGTGACCATGCAGATGAGATCACAAAAGCCAATGTTTCTCTAATGGCCAAATTTGATAGTGAGGCTTCTTCTTCATCACATGTATCCTCAACCTCTACAACTGTTTTACTTGAAACAATTAATTCTTTAAATTCAAAAGTAGGCAAGTTAGTGGGTGAATGCTTTAGAAAACAAAGCATAATCAATGGATACCAAGCAAGTGATATGATTTATGAAGAGAAGATAAGAAGCCTGGAAGATGATTGTATGTGTAGCTATAGAACTTAGCAGAGATATGTGACCGAAATTGATGGGTTAAAGAAGATGATTCTTGAAGAAAAAGTGAATAATATCAAGTTACAAGTTGAGAATGAATTTCTAAAGAATTTAGTGTCAACAGGAAACATTTGTGGTATTATTAACAAGATAAGAGATGATGATAAGTATAAAGTTGTTCCTCCACCATTCAATAACAACTATACTCTCAATGTTGACAAAGAGAAAAGAGAGACATAAACAAGTAAGAGATGAAGATGAGTATAAAGTTGTTCCTGCACCATTCAATAACAACTACACTCTCAATGTTGACAAAGAGAAAAGAGAGACATGTCTCAACCAATTCAGAGATGTTTTTCAAAATAAGGAAGAATTCATAGATAACTACAAAATGGTTGAAGTAAATGAAGAGGGAGAGTTTGTTGTGAAAGAGGAAGTAAGGGAAGATAAGTCAATTGGAGTACAAGTGTTTGAAGATGACTTCAGTGAAGAAGAATTTAACCAAGATGATTTGAGTTACTCTAGTGATCAAATCTCTGCTGAAGAATTCAGGCTGCTGAAAGAGGTAGAATCTATATGAAGCCTGATTCAATAGACAAACTGCCAGTACTGCCCGAACTGACTCCCAAGATGGCAAAGATAAATGAAAAATGAGAAGAGAACATGTGTCTTTTGACATATGGGAGAGGTCAAAAGTAAGTTACAATGCTGTTAGGCCTCCAAGCAAAACACTGTTGAAAAGGTTAAGTGAGAATAACAAGAAGAAGGCAACTGAAACAGTGAATGTGACAACTTCATTCCCATATACCCTGTTTTCTCTAGCCATGAAGGGTTTGACATCGGGGAAGTTGAAAATATGGAGGAGTATGAGAAAAGACAGTCAAGACACAAAGGAAATCTGGATGAAGAGCCTATGAATCTGCAGAAAATCATTTTTTTGAAGAGCAAGACAAGATATCATGATAGAACAGTTTGTTCCTTTTTCAATTGACTTTGATGGATTGAAGACTCAGAAAACACTTGGAATTACACCACCTAGACCAAGTGAATGATTCAAGAAGGGGAGTGATCATGAAAGATTCAAAGAAAAGGTGTGGTGAAAACAATGTGATGAATATGGTCACCATAATTATTCTTGCAATGAAAGATTTAACTTCAAACCATTTCATTTTCCCAATGAGACAAAGTTTGGTCAAAACTTTGAGCTTTACAAACAGAAGTATGATGAATACTTGGTAAAATGAAAACTATGTGGAAAAGAGAATGTGAGCAAAACTGATCAGAAGGCTGAAAAAAGTATTAAGATGGATGGGAAAGCTGAAGGAAAAGCAAAGAAAAACATGGCTGAACAAGTCAAAAGAAGCAAATCTCCCAAGAAATCTGAAACTGGTGTCAAAAAGAATTTTCAACCTTTGAGAATTATCCCTAATCAAGACTTAAAATTAGTTAAGTCTGATGATTCTCAAGGATTACCAAGTAATGATAAGAAAGAAAAGAAAAATGTTTTCTCAAAAAGGACACCAAAAGAACTAACTGGTGATGAATTTTCCTATTGAAGCATGGATTTGAACCTCAAGGATTTCTTTGGAAACCTAAGGTTGAAGTTCAGAAGGAAAAGAACTTTGATGTGAGAGATTATTCAAGCACAAAGGACTATGTAGTTCTAGAATGCAACAGTGTAGTGGATGATTATCCAAGCAAAACTTCATATGTGAAAACTCCAAGGGAATGTGGGTATGAAACATATAATTCAGATAATATTGAACTTTCTCGTGAAGATCCTAAACCCATTACTCTCATACCCAATGCTAATACTATTAATTAATCTGATGATTTGCAAGTTGAGACAACTTGCACTTCATCACTCAACTAATCAATTTGTTTGATGTGTGGAGGAACCATCCACTCCACTGAATGAAGTATGATACATGAATAGTGGGTGTTCCAGGCACATGACCTGTGACAAAAGGTCACTTGTCAAATATGAAGAGAAGTTTGATGGTCCAGTAGCTTTTGGTAGTGATGAGAATGGTGGTAAAATTGTTGGAAAGGGTACTTGACAAACGGAAAGGTCAAATTTGACAATGTCTTCTATGTAGAAGGGTTACAGTACAACCTTTTAAGCATATCCCAGATGTGTGATAAAGGGTATAAAGTTGGGTTTGATGATTCTCACTGTTTCATCCTTAAACCTGACTTTGTAATCCCTCATGACATGATCATGATGATGGACCCAAGAAATGGCAATTTGTATGAACTGAACATGAAGGATGCTGTTTCAAGGGGTGGTACCTGATTTGTTTCTAAAGCCACTGGAAATGAGTCAAAATTATGGCATAGGAAACTGTGTCATGTGAATTTGAAGAACATGAACAAACTTGTGAAGTGTGAGCATGTGTTAGCCTACCTACAAGAGAGTTCAAATTGAATGATAATTGTATCTCATCCCAAAAGGGCAAGCAACACAAGTCTTCTCAAAAGACAAAAACTCATTAACTCAATTGATCAAGTGCGGGAGATGCTTCACATGGATCTCTTTGGTCCTGTAAGTGTCCCAAGCATAGGTAAGAAAAGATATTGTCTTATGATCATTGATGATTTCTCAAGATATACTTGGGTTTATTTCCTGAGTACAAAGGATGAGACTGCGGAGTTAATTAAAGGATGTGAAACCAGGATTGAGAATCAGCTAGACGCAAGGGTAAAGATAATGAGAAGTGATAATGGTACGTAGTTCAAAAATGTAGTGATGGTAGAGTTTTATACTGCAAAAGGAATTCTTCAACAATTCTCTGCTCCTAAAACTCCAGAACAAAATGGTGTAGCTGAAAGAAGAAACAAAACACTTATAGAAGCTGCACGAACCATGTTGTCTGATCCCTTACTGCCTGTCACTTTTTGGGAAGAGCAATTAACACAGCCTGTTATGTTTCAGAATATAGTCCTTTTCAATAAAAGTCAAGACAAAATTCCGTATGAGATTTTGTTTAAAATAAAACGCACATCAAGTTTCTCAAGCCATTTGGATGCAAATGCTCATTGCTAAACACCAAGGATTATCTCAACAAGTTTCAAGCAAAATCCTTGGACTGCTTCTTTGTTGGTTACTCTACACACTCAAAAGCCTACAGAGTATATGTGAAAGATCATTTGAGTGTGATAGAATCATCTGATATTTTTTTTAATATGAATCAATTCAATATAGATGAAGGTGCAGCATGGCGGTTTGATCTTGAAAATCTAATCAAGTCCTTCAAGATTTATTCTGAGGATTTTGATGAAACTTGATTTGGACAAGATGTGGACAAAGGTTGCTTAAAAAGGTCAAGAATATTTGTTCATTAAGCATCCTTCTACTGTTGAAAATGAACAAGCTCCAAATCAAGTTCAAGATCAGAATATTGAACAAGAAAACCAGGATAATGATGTGATGAATGAGGCAGACCCTGATAACACAGAAAAAGCAAGAAGAAATGCAAGATAGGAGGAATTGTTTCAAAGCATGAATGTTGGAAACAATGGTGCATCAACCTCTCAACTGAACACTGAAGAAGCACAAGAGTTTCATGATACAACAACAGATTTGATTGTTGATGAACCTGATCACAATGACACTAATCTTTATTATGATATATCCACTGATATAGTTGTTCAATCCTCTTATGTTGGAAAGAATCATCCTCTTGAGAATATTATTGGAAACATCTATGAAAGAGTAACAAGAAGTGCATCTGAATCTGCAAACATCTATTTGTACACCTGCTTTCTATTCCAAATAGAACCCAAGAACATTGTTCAAGAATTAAAGGACAACAGTTGGGTAGATGCTATGCAAGAGGATTTGGCTCAATTCATAGATTTGCAAGTGTGGGAACTTGTAGACAAGCCAATAAACAGATATCCAATTGGAACCAAATGGGTTTTCAGGAACAAAAATGATGAAAGAGGTATTATGATAAAGAACAAAGCTAGACTTGTTGCATTGGGATGCCTACAAGAAGAAGGGATTGACTTTGAGGAAGCTTTGCACCAGTTGTAAGGCTTGAAGCTATAAGAATTTTCTTGGCTTATGTTGCCTCAAAGTATATAAGGGTATTCCAACTTGATGTCAAATCTGCTTTCCTAAATGAGAAAAACAGAAGAGGAGGTGTATGTGACTCAGCCACCAGGATTTGAGAACATTGATTATCCTAACAAGATGTATAAGTTAAATAAAGCCTTGTATTGACTGCATCAAGCTCCAAGAGCCTGGTATGATGAGTTGTCAAATCATTTGCTTGAACATGGGTTCCAAAGACGAACCATTGACAAGACCCTCTTTTACAAGAAGAAAGGAAGAGATTTGCTGTTACTGCAAGTCTATATGGATGATATTATTTTTGGGTCAACCAATGAACAGATGTGTAAGGAGTTTGAAGAGGTGATGAAATCCAAGTACAATATGAGCTCAACGAGAGAAATGAACTTCTTTCTTGGACCGCAAGTTCAACAGAAGCCTGATGGGATTTTCATTTACCAATATATGTATATGCAGGACCTACTAGAGAAACTCAAGTGTAATGATCTGAAAACTGCTTTAACTCCTATGGATTCAAAAGTGAAGATGGTAACAGATGAAAAGGGGGAGCCAGTGAATGAACATGAGTACAGAGCAGAGATTGGATCTCTGATGTATCTGACAGCTTCAAGGCCATATATTATCTCTTTTGTTTGTGTTTGTGCAAGATTTCAGTCAAGTCCTAAGGTTTCTTACATGAATGCAGTAAAGAGGATCTTTAGATATTTGAAGGGAGACCAGATCTAGGAATTTGGAATCCAAAGAACCAGTCCCTTGATCTGACTGCCTACACAAATAATGACTGTGATGGGTGCAATATGAGTAGGAAATCTTCTTCTGGAGGTTGTCAATTTTTCTATGACAGATTGGTGTCATGGCAATGCAAGAAACAGAATATAGTGTCAATGTCAACTGCTGAAGCTGAGTATATAGCTGCATCTTCCTACTGTACACAAGTCCTCTGGATTCAAAATCAGATGTTGGATTATGGTTAGAATTTCTTAAGCACCCCTATTTACATTGACAATACTGCTGCATCTTTTATTGTTAAGAATCCTGTGCAACATTTCAAGACTAAGCACATTGAAATCAGACACCATTTTAAAAGGGATTTTAGTGAAAAATGTTTAATTGAAGTAAAAGAGTTGATACAAGTGACAATTTGGCTGACTTATTCACAAAACCACTTTATAGAACCAGGTTCAACTTTCTTCTGAAAGCCCTGGGCATGATCAAATCTAATGAAGTCTGATTAATGATGTGTGCTTGTTGTGAAAACTGACAATCTTTTCAAAGGCTTGATGATTGTTTGTTTGATATTTGTGTGCCTCTATTTGCTAATTGACTATTTTAGTGGAGGATTTACAAATTGTAATGTTTGAATGTGATTCTGTTTACTGTCCACTGATTTGTGCTTAAATGATTGACTACAAATCCTAGGTGTTTCTGATACTTTAGATAATGATCAGTGGAGCGTATGATATCTAGATAAGTGCCAGATTTGACTTGAAAATATATGTTGTCTGATATTATGATTTTGTGTTTCTATCCAATGTTATAGTATTAGGATTTGTTAGACTATGGTTTTTGTGAAGTCCACTGTTTTAATGATGTCAATGATGATTTGAATATGCTATGCTTGTAATTGTGTCAAAATGTGTTTATTTGTCAAAAAGATACGCTCAATTGAAAATTTTCTAAGAAACCTTTTGATCAAAACAATTTTGATAATACAAGAGCAAGTTGTTTAATGTTATTGAGACATGATAATTCAATTCAGTTCAAAGCTTTATAGAAACTTAAATGGAAATTTTAAATGAATAGTCTCAAGAAGTTATTGTTGCTTAAAATCATGTCATTTGCTCAAGTTGGAAGGGCATATACTTGTATATGTTTGGTCCTATCATATGTTTTCAGATCGAAAGGATAGCCATTAACCTGGAAAACTGAAAGCATTTGGGGCAATTGTAACTGGTTTTCTATTCTTTCACTTAAAATTATGTCAATAACTCTAAATTTAAAAGGACATGTATTCTCATATATGTTTGGTTATGTTAACCACTTGTGGTAAAAAAGGATACCCGTTTACCTGTCAATTAAGAGATATTGATGTGACTGAGTATTAAACCTTGTTAATTGGGAAATGATAGTACATTGATTACTTAGCCAATCATATGGATTTAATAGGCTAAAAAGGCAATTAGTACAGTCATTGACATGTATGGTTGCTTTCCCATGATGTATAAAATCTAAGGTGATATAAACATAAAGAATTTGCTAAATTTAATGTGGAGTTACATTGTTGTCTATGCTTGTTCCATGATATTTGTTTCCAAATGATAGGAAGAAAAGTGATTATCCAGACATACGCGAGCCCATTGGTATTTGGTCACCAAAATGAAATATTTTATTATAGAATTACAAAGAAAATGTGAACTACATTATTTCAAATATTTTCTCAACCAAAAGTTGATATGTTTTCACAAATATTTTATAAAGAAAACGCAAATATGAGGGTTAATTCTAGAACTACAGGGGTAGAGGCAATCATATAAGTCCTTTAAACATTCTGAATGAAAGGCCTGTAAGTCCGACTTGCGTGGCCTGTAAGTCCAACGTTCAACCTCACATATGTTTACTAGTCTTGAAAAGAAATATCTACAACTTTCAAAATGTTCTGTCATTTCAAGTTCTTAACCAAATCCAGGGGGTCAAAGTCAAGTCGGGGTGTTTTGGAGAAAGCCAAATAAGCCTTGAGAGTAGATATGGAGCATCAAAAAACAATAAGTGTTATCCATTTAGTATTATGCATCCTATATGAACCTTAATAATATCACTAAAGAGATGAAATTCATGCTAAGTCTAGACCTGCTGTTAACCTGTCTAATTTGTCACAATAATGCTGAGAATGAAGTATTGAAAAGCTATTTAGTCAATATGATACCATGACTTAGATCTTTTTCATAACAAGAAAGAAACTGTTTTGAAAGGAAACATGACTGAAATTTGAACTCAAGATGCATCATTTGCTCTTAAACAATGATTTTTATTGATAAATATCTTTGATATTTGGTTTGAGTCAAAAAGTGTTGCATTTAACTTCAAAAGGTCTGAATATGTATTTTCGGGTAATGTTTGATGTTTTCAACATTTCCGAGGACACTTAGATGTTGTTTGTCTAAGTTTGTCAATTTCGGACATGCTTTGATGATTTACATTATTTCGGGTAGACTTGACTGTTTTAGTTTAAATTTAATCCTTTCGAGCATACTTGAAATTTGAATATGTTATTACCAGCAAGCTTTAACAAGTTCAAGTTTTTCTAGCATATTTAACTATTTTTAGGATATTTGAATTGTTTCTAGCAAGCTTTGCATCTTAATTGCTGAATATGATTATTCTAGCATGCTTTTATATAGTTGGTATTGTCTAGCACACTTTATGGTTTTGTTTAGAATACAACTATTTACTAGCAACCTATTTTATATGTTACTATTCACTATCAAGATTTGTTGAGTTCTAAACTTTCTAGCAAACTTAACTGTATTAGAGGGTTTTAAGTCATACTAGCATGCTTTGTGATTGAGTATGTTACTTCCAGCAAGCTTTATATGATTTCAGACTTTATAGCATACTTAGGTGTTTGTTTTACTGTTTGAACTCATCTAGCAAGCTATGTGTTATTTGTGAATATGATTCTTTGAAATTACAAATGTTTTCGGGAAAACTTTGTTTCCCGGACACACTTTATGTTACGAGTAAACTTTGATATTTTTAAATGTTCTCTTCACGTACTTTGTAATTTCAAGTCTTTGCTTCTCGAGTACACTTTGTGTTTGGAATTCCTTTGTAGCACACTTTTTATTCTTGAGGTTGTTCAAGCATACTTTGTTTTCAAAGTAGACTTGACTGAATAATTCTGAACTATTTCACATTTACAGGTAAGGTTTGTGATAGGTTGAATTATTCGAGCAAGGTTTGTAATCAGAATTATGCCTGAGATATTTATTTGGGTATCTTAATTGATTCCTAGAAAGGTTGCCTACTTGATATTTTATACTTGATTATTTTTCTTGTGATTTAGTTCTCGAGAAATCCTGTATTTCAAGTAATCTTCCTTCGTTTTACTTAGCTTATTTCTAAAATCAATGTTGAAATATCTAGAACGAGCAAGCTTTGAGATAGTGGAAGATTCCTAGCAAGCCTTGAATAATAAACAAATGAATTTTTACAAGCTATGTGTACTCAATATGTGTGCTCTACTACAAGTAACACCTGAAAATGAAGATGTAGCTCTTATGATCTAGTGGCTTCAACGATCAAACATACGATTTGCCTTGACCAAGTGCCCGGTGATATACAGAAATCATTTGCTTGATTTTTGGCGCTCAGCATAGTTAGTTGATGATATAAAATATAGGCGGATAGAGGCTACTGTGGCAAGGCAAGAAATACATAAAACTAAAATACTAATTAGAAGATGTCTGGAGATACACGACGATGAGCACAATCCAATCCACTTCACAACTGATCATTTGTTGAGGATATTTGTTGATATGATGGGGTATCAAGGGGACGTGAAGGAAGGTCAATTTCAAAAGGGAATGTTCCCAAATTTATACAGATTCTTTATTCATCATTTGATCCATGGCTTTGCCCCGAGAAAGGGATCTTGGACTCTTATGAGTCATGACTTAGCAAACGCAACAGTTGCAATAGTCTATGATCTGCCATTCAACTTTTCAAAAATGATATTTGGTGGAATGGTAAGCATCCTGAAGAAGGCAAACAAGGACAGACTTCTAGCCTATCCACGGTTTCTGCAGATTATATTCAACCACGAGCTACATGACTTACCCACAATGGATACAACACACTTGCTGCAGAACCCAAATACATACAAATAGATTGCCAATCTGGCTAGCACAAGCAGATTCAATCCTAATGTTGAACTTGATGTATTACCATGGTTGGTGAACCATGATTCTGAAATTATGCATGTATCTGAGTTAAGCTTAGAGGAGGAGGATGACATGGAAATGGATGAAAGTGATGATGATCGAGATGCAGGTGATGGTAATGAAGGAGAAGTTGGAGGAGCTTTAATTGAAAATGTACAAGTTCAGGGGGAGAACCAACCCATCCCAACACCACCAACCACACCTATAGCCACACCACCTCACTCACCACTACCTACCTTAATCCAATCCCCACCTCAAACACCACCCACCCAACCCAAAGCCCACCTGAAACATTAAATCAAACCCCATCTCATACCCAGCCTACCAATGAACCATATATTCCAGAACCTCTTCCCACAAACTTACAAACCTTCCCATTCACACCAATTACATCTCCAACACACTCCCAAACCTTAGACCCACCCATTCCACCTACATTCAAAATAAACCCATTACCTTCCACAACTGAAAACATTTATGATGACCTCAACCCTCCCACAGACCCAATCCTTCAACAAACTAACCCTTTACTTGAACCATTTCCTTTTTCACCACCTGATACCCCTCCGTTAATACCTTTTTGATGCAAATAATTTTCATTTGTTATGTCAGAACATTGATTTAAAAGAGGACAATGTTGAATTGAAAAAACAGAATGATGACTTGAGAGCTCAGTTGGCACAAGAACTTTCAAAGATTCAAACCATAGAGCAGGAGGTTGAGAAGACCTCATCTGCCCCAAAACAAGGGGAGAATATTCAAACTAATGAGGAAACTAGTGCTGATGGTGAAAATGAGATGGCCGATGATGAGGATGAAACTGTAGTGCAGAGTGTGGATGTTGGATTGAAAAATACATTGAGTGCATATGGTTATAGTGAAGATGAGGAGGATAGTGGACTAAGAATGATCCTTGATGAGGATTATGAAGGTGATGAGTCTGAAAATGATGAACAAGACTACAATGTGAACGATGAAGTATTAAATATCGTGTATAAAGATGCTGATGATGACTTGTTAAGAAAGGAGAAAGAGAGTGATGCTGAAATGAGAAATCAAACCAATGAAGATATTGTAACAAGTGAAGCATTGGAAACTGATACAGTGGCTACTGATGTACCGACTGAAGTGCAGGCTGATGTTGTGACAGATGTTTTGACTGCTACTGATCTACAAACTGATGTTATGATGGAGGAAGGAGCTGCTGCTGAAGAACTTGTACTCACAAAACAAGAAACAAATGAAGTAAGTTCCAAGAGAGAAGAGCAGGATGATGAGATGGATGACTTGGAGAATGATATTGATAACTTTCCCTCAAAAACAGAAGTTGAAAAGAAAAGAAGATTGGAAAAAGGGAAAGCTATTATTGATGAAGATAAGGAGGATGAGCCTGTTAAGGAAAATGTTGATGAAGAGGAAGAAGATGAAGATGTTGCTGCTGCCAGAAGGCTTGAGCATGTTTTAAAAGAAACAAGCGAGAGGGAATACATTGCCCAAACCCTGACTGTAGAAGAGCTGGCAGAGCAGGAAATTTTGATGAACTGCCCAATATTGCAAAAACTTTTGATGTAGAAAGGGTTGAGATTAGGAGGTAATTGAAACATTGATTAATATGAAAAGGGCTGAAGAGGTTGATAATTCCTTAGCCATGGTTGTGACTATGTTTAGTCAATCCCAGAAACAACCTGCAAGGAGTATGAGAAAGAAACTGAGAAAGCTGAAAAGGAAGAACCTTTAAAAAAAGGGGAAACTGGAGAAACGATATAATAGATGAAAGAAAAGCTCTCCAAGTTGCATGATGAGTTTGCAGCAAAGGTGAACAAGTTTGCAAAGATTTATACAAGAAAAAGGAACGCTGATGAACAAGCTGATAAAGAAAAATCAGCTAAAAGGGCTAAATGGGATGAAAGGAATGACTGTTTTGATGAAGAAAAGGAAAGCCCTTTGAGGCCTGATCCAATTAACATAATAAGGCCTGAAGATGTACCCAATCAAAAAGAAGCAAGATGGGATGATCAAAATGAGTACTTTATTGAAAGCCCAGAGGAGCAGGCAAGTCCTATAAGGCCTACTCCCATTCATATTGTTAGGCCTGATGATTTACTCATTCATGAAGAAGCAAAGATTGATGCTTTGAATGAGTCAGCTGAGAAGTAAGATACAACTGAAGATGATGACTCTGATAATGATAATGATGAAGAAAGTGATAAGCCTGCTTGTCACACCCTCAAAATCCACTAACAGAGTTTTACCGTAAGAGGCTGTGAACTAACAGGATCGGAATCATTAGTTATAATCAAACACCATAAGTAAAGTTTTCAAACCACGAAACATTTAAGTGTAAATAAGTGTGGAAGCGTAAATCCATAAACCAAGTGTTGTGTCACGCAGGAAGACTTAAAACCCAATTAATAACAGTTTAAAAAAAACAAGTTTGCAAAAACGATAGAGTTCAATGTAATGCATGTTCCTATACCGCGCGCCCGCCTCGGCTACATGAGAATAACATACTAAAAGTGTCAACACGGGGTTGGTGAGTTCACAAGTTTATATAAATAAAGCGTTTGCGTGTAAGTGTTTGCGTTTTGCGTTTGCGTTACCAGATAATGTTAAATCAATTATATATCGATAGGTAGCTAGCCTATAAAAAAAGTATTACTAAGTGTTCGACACCGAAACTGACTGTTTATCAATTGCCTTGCCACCATGTCTACCACGACCATGGAAAATGTGTTAGCCAAGATTACACTCACTCGACCTCCAGTCGAGTTTAGTGTTGTGTAGGGTTTGTCAAACCCAGTAGTACTACTCAACAATGACTCGCTATTATCCAAATATTAAACGGTTCGATGTTATCAAGGACTTTAGTTGGTTCGTTTGCCACTTAGCCTTTACAAGTGATATATAATTAATAACAAAATCTAAAGCGTTTTGGAGTATGTTATCTCCCCCAAGTAAAAAGCGTTTAAAAGATTAAAAGGGGAACGTGAAACTCACTGTTTGCGAAGAATTCAAAAACAAGTCAACCAAGAGATGCGCGTCACAGAAAATCCTCACTAGCGTTCTAAAACAAGAATGGGATTTTCTAAGTGTTGGAACTATTATTGAGTCTCTAGACTCGGCACATAATACCTATGCATGAGATACGTTTCGTGTTTCGTTTGTGAATTATGTGTGACTCGACAAACACATTGGTAACACGTTTCATGTGTAAAAAACTACATAAGTATCAAGTACTAACATTATACATTACTAGCAATCATTCCCCACAAGGGCAATTTAGTTAAAAACATAGCAATTATCTAGCAACAAGCACGTTTCATGTATTTTCACATAGTTCAGCAGGTAGTTTTATCAAGACAGATTTCTACTTGAAAGATTAATCTATTCAACAGATCATAACATATCAATTAATTCACCAAAAATTCTTCACAAAAGCATACATGAGTTAGGTTTCCAGAACTATTTTTATTGTATTTTTGTTCCACATAGATTTCTCACAATGATCAAAACAATAAAGTAAACTCACAGCAGTCAAAATCATGCGCAACAGAATGATATTTGTTATTCCCGTTAACTGGTAATTCCAATTAATGCAAGATCAATTGGGTTAGGTTCCTAACTCAACATGTTAACCTCCAGAAGTGGAACCAACCCATTTGGTCTTGTAGTTTATGAGATATGATAATTACAAAACAGCCTAACAGCAGACCTCACAATTCAGACTTGCACTTCAGTTTTGTAAAATAATAAAAATTAACTTTTACACTTCCAAATATTACAAACTTGGACTTTATAGAAACTAGACTCAACCTAGTACACTGTGGTGTTAATAATTTCTACCAATTACCATATTAACATTAGGTTACAGTCGTCTAAACATAAACTTAACAATCTGTCCAGTACCAGTTTACATCAAAACTCAACATAACAATAATCTATGAACCATAATCCATGCATATAACACTCTAGACACAATATTTACCAACCATGCATATCAATCTCACATTACATACATAGTTAGGGTTTTTCTTGAAAGTTTAAATCAAAGAACAAGTGATTAACAAACAACAATAACACAACTAGTTATCAATTCACTAGCTAATCATCATCAAGCATATAATCAAACCCTAACTCATCTTAATCATCAATTTCGTGACTTAGGGTTTTGGATTAACCCATTCAAAATCAAAATTAAACATATAGAATGCATAAAGTAGTTGTTAATACCTTCCTAGCACCTTAATTCTTCAACCAAACTTGAAAAATCCTTGTGTGTATGTGTGTGTAGTGTGACGGCAGCCAAGGGAAAATGGGAGGGGGGCCGATCGGGTTTGAGAGGGAGAGGGGAGGTTAGGGTTTTTGTTATTAATTAATAATTATTATATTACACAATGGCCCCTCAACTTTTAGTTATTACCTTTCTAGCATAAAGTAGCTTTTTGCATCTTGAGTTAATGTTCTACACAATATTAACAAATAACACATAAGCCTAACACATAATTATCAAATAATTATTGTTTTGATGTTTGTCGTTCGTTCACCATGTTTGAGTCAACTCGTTTGTGTTTCGATGCAATCCCGAAAGACTACATGTGTAGTGATTGTCAAGCGTCATTTAAAACCCTAGTTTAAATGTAATGAGATGTGCGTTGTAGATCAAGTGATCTTAAGTTTGAATTGACGGTGTTGGGATTAACGGAGTTAACCTGAAATGGACGAGTGTCACACTGCTGAGGCTGAAATGGTTGATATTGTGTCCCCACATGTTGAAATTACAGATGTACAAAGGGCAAATATTCAACAAAGTATGGATGAAGCTCAAAGGAAAAATCCATTGATTGAGAAACTGACCACATTTGGTCATAAGTTGGAAGATCTGGCTCCACTTTCTGATGGGGAGTTGCAAATTATGATTGAGAAGGAGAATTATGAGATTAAGAAGAGAATGCCGAAAAAGAACCGTGAATCCTTAATATATAAAGAATATTTGAGAGGATGTGGATTCTCAGAAAAGGATTTGACTAAGATGACCTTCAAAACTCTTGAAGAAGAGAGAGAAGGGAAAATGAAGAAAATAAAAGGTTGAAAGAAAGAATTGAAGAATTAAAGAAAAACTATACATGAGAATGTGGTTACTTGATTGATTGAGGCATGGCACCTGAAATGGGTGATAGCTTATCAAAAGCTGCGGTTGAATCTCATTATAAAAGACTTTCAAAGAAGGAGAAATAAAAGAGAGATCAACTTGAACCCTCAGTTAAGAAATCAAAGAAAGATCAACCTGAACCCCTGTCAACAAAGAAGGATTATGACGTTGACAGAAAAGAAAAAAGCTAAAGGTAAATAAAAAAAAGATGAAACAAAAGATATTCCTATCCCAGTGGAAGTAAAGCCAGAACCAGATGAACCCACAGATCCATGGGAAAATGAGGAAATGATCAGAATCTTGAAGGTGGTAATGGTGGATCAAAAGGGTATGAATGAAAATTTTTTTGATAATTTTGGTGAAGCATAACTGAAACAGCTGTTCTATGAACAGAAAGCTGAATGGGAAAAAGTTCTGTTAGAAGGTGTGAATACCAGAAGTTTTATTGGTGGAAGATTTGTCCCAGTTGGACAGTTAAATGATGAGAAAATTTTAGAAATGATTGGGTGATTACACAGGGATGGAGGTGAAAACATAGCTGATCTGGTTAAAATGTCTGTTGAGTTGACTGTAGGGATGTATAGAAAGACATTTGGAGTAACAGGGCCTACTAAACCTATGAAGTCAATTCCAACAATCCCCTCTGCTTCAAGGAGATACCCCTCAACAACTAGGGTTGAGTCAAGTAGAGCTGGAACTCAAAGGGTAGAAAGGCCCCAAACTGAAATAGACTCTGTATCAATTAAACTAAAAGTCATGCAGAGCAGACAGTTGAGGGAAATCATCTTCGAAGATGATTTTGCTGAATACAAAAGGAAATAGCTTGAGATCATGGCTAATCTTGACCTATATGATTATCATGACAGAAACAAGATGGCCGGGAGACAACAAAATGAACTGTCCAAATATCTGAGAGATTAAGCTGAAATGGCAAGAAGGGCCAGAGAAAGAAGTGGGAGATGACCAAGCATGAAAAGGAAAGAAGGGCCAAACCCATAAGGAGTATAAGAAATACTGAGTTTGACTTCCTTTCAAAAGTCAGAACAAAAAACCCACTATCCAATTTAAGCACTTGCATCAGCATAAGGAGACGAATGACTTGTCCAAACCATGAAGTCCAGAAGAATGGTCGAATTGATGAAATCGAATACAAAGAAAATGAAGGCCACTACATTCTTTGTAACTCTGATGGACTCATACTGGGTATTATCAAGAATGATGATGATCTGACCTTTATTAGAAATGAAGATTTGAGGGATATATTGGAAATGACTATTCCTGAAAACCACCCACATTATCAAATATTGTCAATCTTCAAACAAAGAGCAGGTGCAGTGATCGTTGGAAGAGGACAAGCAACCTATGATGCAAGAAGATGAAGATTTTTTTAGAATAGGGTTTGCTTTGTAATGTCTACGAACAGAATTTGAATATGTAATATTTTGACTCATGTTATGTAGCTTGATTTTAATTTGATATGTATTTTAACTAAGTGTATGTAACTTTAGAGGTGTTTTGGGACAGTTGGGGTGTTCCAATCTAGGGGGAGATTGTTGAGTCAAATATTTTACTTGGAATGACTTAAGAGAGATAAAGCGAGATTGGAATCTTCTCAACACTCCTCTGAAATGGCTAAGTATGGAAACCGAGCACACTTGGACCTCCCAGCAAGGTTTTACTTGCCCTAACAACGTATTTTATCCGTCAGGTAAGGTTATCTTCGTGAAGTTTTCTTTAGTGTCAATCTGAGGAGGGTTCACTATGTTTAGCAAGGTTGTTATTCATAGCCAAGGAAGGTTTTCTTCCGACTAAGTTCTTGGCTAACTAAGCTTTTGAAGCCAAGTATTTGGAAGATCTAGCAAGGTATTCTTTAATAAAATAGTGGTCCGAGCATGCTTGATGGAATTTGATAAAGACTTATCTTAAGGACTTCATCGGGCAAGGTTAAACTCCGAGCAAGCTACAGTGTTACCAACACACTTGGTTTTGCTAATAAGTTATTCTTTAAAAAAGAGTTGAAAGTATTTCTGAAGAACAAGTTTGCTCGTTAGTTTATATCGGGTAAAGTTTAATATGATCAAGAAGATAGAAGTCGGCTAGGTGAGGATTTTCTAAGGAAAATACTCTAAGTAAATCATCTTTGATTTCTATAAATGGAAATCTTTTTAGTGATTGTTTGTGTCTGTTACATTTATTAGTCTTTAAGCAACAATTCTGTATGTTTCTGATTCCGCCGTTAACAAACAGTTAATCTTACCAAAAATAGCAACGTCACCAACCTTCTTGTCGACACATTTATTGTGTGAGTTGTGACATTTATTGTGAGTTTGAGTGATCTATTATCGAAACCAACAAATCTTGAGTCTTCATGTGTCCCGCTCAAGCTAGCTGTCTCATTCTACTCATCCACGTGCATACTAAAAGTCATCTACGCTGAGTGAGTTCTAGTTAATCATATAACATACAATACGTCCGTACACTTACTTATATACGCACCCGAAGATACATATACATACATAGTTCTTTACCTTTCTTCATACATTCATACAATATTACTTTCATTCTTTTCTTTATACATACATATATACGTATACCTCGTTCCCTACATTCACGGATATTATTAGGGTCTGTTCCCTACATTCGTGGATATTATTAGGGTCCGTTCCCTATATTCGTGGATATTATTAGGGTCCGTTCCTTACATTCGCGGATATTATTAGGGTCTGTTCCCTTCCTAACCATACCTTTCTATACATTCATAATTATAACTTCCATACGTTCATACATCATTTATACATCATATATATATATAAATCATGTCTTTAAATTATCCCTTGACGATACATGCAATATCCGAAGATCGTTCATGTATCGTCAAGCATTCATTCATACATAAATCATATAAGACATAAACTTACCACTTAATGTAAGTGTATTAACTAATCGCATCGAGTATGCACACAGCCCCGAAAACATAACAAGGAATGGGGCAAGAAACTCAGCTGAATGCGGTTACGTTCGCCGTTTACGTTTATTCCTTTATTTAGTTGTGTGTGACTAAGTGTATAACAATTACACTTATCAATTAACTTTCACTACCCATGCCGTGTTTCGAGTTTAATTATAACGCTCAACAAACGGGGGTCTGGGGGCATTGCCCCTTGCAGCGGGGTCGAGCTGCCAGGTCAGCTTAGAAAAATTGTAATTCCATTAACTGTCTTAAAACATTTTTCATTAGGATCTTAAATAATTTTTTTATTGCTAAGTCATTCGTTATAACGAATTGCCTTTGATTGAGCCTGATTCGTTATCTTACATGATCTGATTCGTTTGCTGATTTGTTATCTTAATATAGTGAATGAATGAGTAATTACTTGATTCGTAATCAAAACATAGCCTGATTCGTTATCTGAATATAGAGAATGGGTGAGTAACAAATTGACCTGATTCGTTATCTTAATCTAACAAATTAAGTGAGTAAAGAATTGACTTGATTCGCTATCTTAATCATAACGAATGGCCATCAGATCTTATCCCAAACTTTGACTCAGATGTCAAAGTCAAAATTTCCAAGAACACGAAATGGTCAACATGTATTAGATTTGCAATAAACATTCGATTCATAACGAAACAACACAATTTTGGTATCGTTGAACTTGTACTCCTAGAGCCTACAAACCCCAAATCATCAATCAACCCATTATCGCGTTTAAAAGGTGTATTTGGTTCATTTACATATGGTTTGTTGGGCTGTCGTTTAAAACCATCAAATTTTAACGGATTTCTAAAAGAATCATCACGTTAGATTCTAACGGATTTTTAATGATTTATTATTAAATCTGAACCTAAATGAACAAGTTCTCTCTATAAACGTACCTTAAACGAGTCATTTTACAAACACGGTCTAGCCTTGATGTTGTTTTGGTTCGTCACAATGTTCTAGCACCAACGGGTTCGTATTTCCACCTTCGGATCATGGCTCGGGATAGAGAGTGGTGTTTGTGTGTTTTTTTCAAGATGTAGGCTATGGTGTAGAGATGGATAAAAATGGAAAGGTTTAGGGTTTAAGGGGTATTTATACTCCCTTAAGCCCATGGACCTAAAGCCCATTCCATTGCTTATTCCATCTTTTAAATGTCCAAGCCTGCCTTCTAATATTTTATTTATCTAAACTGATACACGACATGTTACTGAATAGACGAAATTTCTGTTATTATTATCATCGAAAGTGGGATGTTACAAGTCTTCCCTCCTTGAAGATATTTAGTCCACGAAACCTAACTACTCCTTAAACAAAACAGGGTAAAACATGTGCATCTCTTCATCAACTTCCCATGTAGCTTCTGATCCATTACGATGCTTACATATCACTTTCACTAAGGGTATAACCTTGTGACGAAGTTGCTTGTCCCGTGGTCAACTATTTCTACGAGTTTCTCAATGTAGTTCAATCGTTCTTCAACCTCAATATCCATCTATGGAACATGAGGCGTGTCATCGGCTAAACATTTTCTCATATTAGAAACATGGAAGGTTGCATGAATTCCTTCTAACTTGTAAGCCACTTCAACCCACACGATCCAAAATCTTAAACGGTCCAATGTACCTCGGAATCAACTTTCCCATCCTCCTAAAACGAATAATTCCCTTCCAAGGTGAGACCTTGAGCGTCACATTGTCACCAACGTTAAACTCAATCGGTACGAGGAAGCTTAGTTATGATTTCCTTAAAGAGATATGAGCTAACAATAAACTTATACGACTTCACTGTTGCAATGACTTCCTCATTTTTATGGCTTAGCGCGTCAACAACCACATTAGCTTTTCCAGGATAGTACCTGATATCGCAATCGTAGTCCTTTATTAACTCTAACTACCTTCTCTGCCTCATGTTTAATTCTTTCTGCTCGAAAAAGTACTTTAAACATTTATGACCCGTGTAACTAGTACACTTAGTACCATACATATAAGGCCTCCATATCTTGCGAGCATGCACTACTTCTGCTCGCTCTAAATCATGCGTCGGATAAGTACTCTCATGATCTTTCAACTGTGTGGACGCATAAGTTATATAACCTTTCCTCGTTGCATCAACACGCAACCTAACCAACGATGTGAAGCATCAGTACAAACAGCCAGATTCTCATTACCGTCGGGTAAGGCAAGGATTGGAGCTTGCATGAGTCTCTTCTTTAATGCCTCAAAGGCAAGGGTTCTGTGGAGTCTACCAATTCGTTATCTCCTCAATCTTAGCTGGTTCCACGGTAATCCCATCAGGATTGATCACGTGACCTTGAAATTGCACTTCTCGCTACCAAAATGCGCATTTCGAAAACTTAGCATACAAGTTTTCTTCTTTCAAAACCTCCAATAGTTCCTTCAGATGCTCAACATGATCAGACTCTCTCTTTGAATAAATCAATATATCGTCAATGAAAACGATAACTGACCTATCCAACATCGGCCGACACACCCTATTCATCATGTCCATAAAAGCCGCGGGAGCATTCTTTAAACCGAATGAAATCACGAGGAACTCGTATTGTCCATACCGCGTTCGGAACGCTGTTTTAGGGATGTCTTCCTCTTTCACTTTTAGCTGATGATAGCCTTATCTGAGATCTATTCGGGAGAACCAACTCGAACCGTGTAGCTGGTCAAACAAATCATCCATTCGTGGCAACGGATATCTATTCTTCATAGTTAGTTTATTCAACTCACGATAATCTATGCACATTCTCATACTTCCATTCTTTTTCACAAACAACATTGGTGCCCCCCACTGGGAAAGACTTGGTCTTATAAAACGTTTGTTGAGGAGTTCTTGTAGCTGGGACATCAATATTTTCATCTCGGACATCGCTAGACGGTAAGGTGCTTTCGCGACGGGTTGGGATCCTTGTATTAAATCTATCTGGAATTCTATCTCTCGCTCTGGTGGCAACCCCGGAAGATCCTCAGGGAATACTTCTGGGTAGTCGCACACGATAGGCACGTCTTTCATTTATTTTGTCTCGGCCGTAGCTTTGACAACATACGCCAAGTTGGCACCGCACCCTCGTCATAACAAACCTTCGGTTTTTATCATCGAAATGGCATTATGCCCTGAACTTTCCTTATCACCATAAACTGTCACCGTCACCGTACTACCATCCAAGGACTATAACCTTATTATCCTACTCATACACACTATCTGAGCTTCAAACTCCGATAACCAATCCATTCCCAAAACCATATTGAACCCTCCTAAGGTCATAACATACAAAGTAACAGGGAACTCATGTCCCTCTAACTCTATCTTACACTCCTTAACCATTTTCATTATTTTAACCAAAGTGCCACTAGCGGTTTCTAATATAAAGGTTTCAGACACTCGACATCATTTCATTTTAGCCAATTCACTAAATGTTGTAGCTACAAAACTCTTATTCGCACCAAAATCAAAAAACACAGAAACGTAAACACCGTTTACTAGAAATGTACATGTGACAATATCTGGAATCTGCTGGGCTTGTTCTTGAGTTAACATGTATGCTCTGGTCTTTGGCCTTGCCTGCACAGCATCTTTCTTTCTACTTCCTCCAACTCCTCCTTCGGTGCATTCCCTAGCAAAATGACCCATCTTACCGCACTTGTAACATGCGGGCTTTGCAAGGAAATCCTGATCAAAATGTCCCACCTTCCAACATTTGTAACATGCATTTGACCCTAACCTACATTCTCCACCATGGGATTTTCCACACTTTTGGCACACATCAGAACTAATGCCCCACTTGCACTTGCCACCGTGTATCTTACCGCAAGTCTTGCACGACCTCTTCTCCCACACCATCTGTTTATTGTCTTTGGAGTTCCATAACTGGGTACTGGGTCTTTTAGCATGATTTACCCACTTCTTATCCTTTCTCTCCTCCCCCCTACCACAATATCATCTACAGTCAGGTCCTCATAAACTATTTCAGCTAGTTCTACTGCTGAATAACACGTAGCAGGTTTATTCGCCCTGACCAGTTTGCGGACATTCAATGGAAGTCCTCTCACATAGCACTTGATCCTCCTGGCTTCAGTGTTAACCATATCAGGCACCAACCTAGACATTCGGTTGAATTCGGTAGTATACTCACGACGCGTCATCTTTCCCTCTTTTAAGTTCAGAAACTTCATTTCAGCCCTTTCACCCTCGGCATCAGCACAACACCTTATCATCACTAAGTCCTTCAGATCATTCCACCCCATTGACTTAATTTCTTCCTGACTCTTCCTCTGCTCCACAATTTCCCACCAATACATAGCTACCTCACCAATTGACTAAGTGGCATAACCCACTGCTTTGTCGTGACGGCACTCGCTAGTTCGGATAACCTTGTCCATCGCGGCTATCCATTGAAGAGTAGTGATTGCGTCTACTAAACAAGTAAGCTTCGGCTGGTCGCAACCTTTGAATGACTTGTAATTACACCCACCTCGGCCTCTCTTTTTGTCATCAACCTTCATAGATCGAACTTCGCTATAGTAACCTTTCTCTCCTTCATCATCTTTCTTACTATTTTCACCAGACTTCTCAGAAGTTCTTACATGACTCCCAACAGACTTTTCAGGATTCAAGTTCTTCATAGCAGCTGCTACAGCTTGAGCTATGGCAACTTGAACAACAGGGTTAAGTTGATATCCTTCGTTGTTACTCGGATTTCCACCAGCTAAATTTCCTTCTTCCTTAGTGTTGGTGGTTGTTCTTACAGAAGGTTCTCGGACAATGCGTGGTCTAACACGACGTCCTACAAGCCATCCCGTTCCAGCAACATTCCTAGCTCCGGCCATTCGTATTCTATAAGGAAACACAAATGTTATCAGTCAAGGAACAATATAGTACAAGGATAGTAAGGCTAACTGGTAATAACAGTGGCCCGCTGTGATTAGCTGATCAAGTTACTTTACGTGTCCTATACACCTCCCTTTATGAATCCATTTGTGCTAAGTTCTACTTCTAACAGTTGGTCAATCAAACAATTCATATCATCATATACTCCTATCCCTAGCAATTAAGCTAGCATTCATTCATTCATCATTATACTTTAATCATACACCTTACCTTTATAGGGCTTGCTTGAAAGACACATGGCTATCTTGAACTGGCATATTTTTTTTTTCTTTTCATACTTTAATCCCATTTTCTGTTCGAGTCTAAGCATGTAGGATGCTTAATTCTTTTGAACTTTGCTCTGATACCAACTTGTAAGACATTGTTACCAGCGCCTCAATTAGGATGTTGGATTTACTCGTAAACACCGTTCTAAATATCAGAGTTAATTAAAGATTTATGCAGAATTTAAAACTTTCATTAAACATTCATAACAATTCATAAACTTGTCTTAATCAAACATCCATGTATTTCAATTATAAATCCTTAATCATAAAAACATATTGCTTCTTCAGATGCCAGCCTTTTATTCTTCTGCCATGTGTCCCGCTCAAGCTAGCTGTCTCATTCTACTCACCTGCGTGCATACTAAAAGTCAGCTACGCTGAGTGAGTTCTAGTTAGTCATATAACATACAATACATCCATACACTTACTTATATACGCACCCGAAAGTACATATACATACATAGTTCATTACCTTTCTTCATATATTCATACAATCATACTTTCATTCTTTCCTCTATACATACATATATACATTTACCTCGTCCTATAAACTTTATATATATTATTAAGGTATGTTCCTTACATTCGCGAATATTATTAGGGTCCGTTTCCTACATTTGCGAATATTATTAGGGTAGGTTCCTTACATTCGCGGATATTATTAGGGTCCGTTCCCTACATTCATGGATATTATTAGGGTCTGTTCCCTACTTTCACGGATATTATTAGGGTCTGTTCCCATCCTAATCATACATTTCTATACATTCATAATTATAACTTCCATAAGTTCATACATCATATATATATCACTCATGTCCTTAAACAGTCCCTTGACGGTACATGCAATATCCGAAGATCGTTCATGCAACGTCAAGGATTCATTCATACACAAATCATATAAGACATACACTTACCACTTAAGTTAAGTGTATTAACTAATCACATTGAATATGCACACAGCTCCGAAAACATAACAAGGAATGGGGCTAGAAACTCACCTGAATGTGGTTACGTTCACCATTTACGGTTATTCCTTTCTTTAGCTGTGCGCGACTAACTGTATTATAATTACACGTAACGATTAACTATCACTACCCATTTTGTGTTTATATTTTAATTATAACCCTCAAAGAATGGGGTCCGGGGGCAGCGCCCTTGGCAGTAGCTGCCAGGTCAGCTTAGAGACATTTTATTTCCATTAACTGTCGTAACACATTGTTCATTAGGATCTAAAATTATTATTTTATTGCTAATTCAGTTGTTATAACGAATTTCCTTTGATAGAGCCTGATTCGTTACCTTGATTCGTTATCTTACATGATCTGATTCGTTAGCTGATTAATTGTCTTAATATAGCGAATGAGTGAGTAACGACTGACTTGATTCGTTATCAGAACATAACCTGATTCGTTATCTGAATATAGCGAATGGGTGAGTAACGAAATCATAACGAATTGAGTTGGTAACGTAGTGATCTCATTCGCTATCTTAATCATAATGAATGGCCATCAGATCTTATCCAAAACTTTGTCTCAGATGTCAAAGTCAAAATTGACAAGAACACGAAATGGTTAACATGTATCAGATCTGCAATAAACCTTCGATTCTTAAAGAAACAACAAAATTTTTGTATCATTGAACTCGTAATCCTAGAGCCTGCAAACCCCTAACCATCAATCATCCCAATATAGCATTTAAAAGGTGTAATTAGTTCATTTACATACGATTCTTTAGGCTTTTGATTTAAACCATCTAATGCTAACGGATTTCTACAAGAATCATCACGTTAGATTCGCTTTTACCATACTCAAGCAGATCTACGATTTCTAAATGAATCCGAACCTAAATGAACAAGTTCTATCTATAAACGTACCTTAAATGAGTCGGTTTATGAACACGGTCTAGCCTTGATGTAGTTTTGGTTCGTCACAACATTCTAGCACCAACAGGTTCGTGTTTCCACCTTCGAATCTTCGCTCGGGATATAGGGTGGTGTTTGTGTGTGTTTTTTAAGGTGTAGGCTATGGTGTAGAGATGGATAAAAATGGAATGGTTTAGGGTTTAAGGGGTATTTATACCCCCTTAGGCCCATGGACCTAATGCCCATTCCATCCCTTATTCCACCTTTTAAATGTCTAAGCCCACCTTCTTATTATTTATTTATCTAAACCAGCACACGACGCCTTACTGAATAGACGAAATTTCTTTTATTATTATCAATGAAAGTGGGATGTTACATTTTGGTAATATATATATAAATGAAAAAAATGAGTTGTTACAATATCCCCTACTTTTAGGAATTTCGTCCCGAAGTTATAGAATACTAAACCAATTAAAATATTAGATTGGATAAATTTCGAGATAGTAAAAATTGAAGATGAAAATTTTAAAATATATCATAATGTGGAACTTCGAGTAGTCGACGCAACGTTACAAATGACAATCCGAAAAGGACACTTATATATAGGATATACCGGCAACGTATCCACCATGTCCTTATCATCTTATCATTTGTACCGTTACTCCAAAGACTACCCTTGGTTCTAAATTTTGACACACGATTTCACGTACCATGATATCCATGCAAGGAATTTGGTAATTACGTTTGCATCCATAAATACTTAGATCGTCGAATGGTCCACATAATTTGTCTCATCGTATGGGTTCAATATATTTGAAAAACTCAGTTTTGAGAAAATAAAACCTTGAATGCACTTTGATTGAAAACCAATAATCATAGTTGTAAAATGAATTGAACCCTTGAGTTGATTTAATAAGATATTAAAGTTTCTAATATGAATTTTGAGAAAAAGATTATAAATCTCAAAAGTTGAAATGGAAATGATTCCGTATAGTTGATATTGAGAGGGATTGGGATAGACAAGAATAAACGAATAACTATAAGTATGTAAATCTAAGTAGTTGGAGGCACACCTTGCGAAGGTGATTAGGGTTTCTACCATTGTAGCAAGTATGGATAGCGAGTGGGTAGGGTTTAGAAAACGACAAAGCATGGATTGTATGAGTAGACGAAAAAACGGTTGCGGGATGGCTTGTGCACTAAGCCACTAAGAGGTGTACGACAAGTGTTAACAAGGATGATCAGAGGGATTATATGGGATGCAAAGACGATAAGAGCATTGAATTGAATGATGATAGTTGCTAGTGAAACATAATGAGTGAATATTGATATAAAGGTTTGTTGTTTGCAAGGGCGTAGCTTTACTTGGGCCTAGGGTGGCCCCCGCCCCCTCCGTTTTTTCGATCGGTAGTGTAAAGTTATCATTTTTCTGCCGAAATTTTTTATATATACTGTAAATTTACCCGTTTTCGGCTGAAATTTTGAACCTGGCCCCCTCGATTTTTTGCTCGATAGTGTAAATTTATCCACTTTTGGCCAAAAATTTTTATACATAGTGTAAATTTACCCGTTTCCAATCGAAAATTTGAGCCCGACATCCTCTTTTTTGCTCGGTAGTGTAAATTTATCCCTTTTCAGCCGAAATTTTTTATACATGCTATAAATTCACCCGTTTCCGCCCGAAATTTTGAGTCTGCCCCGCTCTAGTCTATGAATTTTTTTATACATATTGAGTCCGCCCCCCTCGACATGTATGTCCAAGTATGTTAATATAAGTAGTTTGAGGCACACCTTGCGAAGGTGATTAGGGTTTCTACCATTGTAGCAAGTATGGATAGCGAGTGGGTAGGGTTGAGAAAATGACAAAGCATGGGTTGTATGAGTAGACGGCAAAAACTGTTGCGGGATGGCTTGTGCACTAAGCCGCTAAGCGGTGTACGACAAGTGTTAACATAATGAGTGAATATTGATATAAAGGTTTCTTGTTTGTGACACAATGACTTTGTTGATATTAATTGTTGATTTGATTAATAGAATAATTTAACTATTTGACTTGCTCTTTGTTATTGTTGTTGTCGTTGTTATGAGAATAAGTAGGGGTAAATGAATTGAATTTGTTAGCAACGAATTTAATGAACAAAATTAAATTGATTGTATTTATGCTTTTTAAATTGTGTTTATATGTGGCTATAAGGCGGTTATAGAAAATAATTATTGATGTTGTTTGATGTTTGAGAAACATTCTATGATTAGTAAAGGTTAGATTTAATGAGAAGATTGAATAGTTGTATAGATTTCATAGGAGTAATTGTGTAAAACGAAACATAAATATGTTATGCTGATGTTTATTCATAACCAAAGGATAACTTAGAATTAAAATGAATTGATCAATGGGATGAGTTTTATCTAAGCATGCAAGACTGAGGTGTTTAACAAATTTTTAATTTGAGGTTGAACATTGAAAGCATTTTTAATAGTTTGTGAATATGATGGATTATCTTAAATATGTTTGACGGTTTGTGGAAGTGCTATTATAAGAAAACTATTTGATTAACAATATATTCTAAAACAATCTTTCAATTATTCGATAGTTTGCTAATATGATAACGAGATAAGATTATTATGAGAAAAACCAATTCAATAATGAAGTAAAATTGATTAAATTGCTTTGATAATAGCTGAGTCTTGATCAATGAGTAATTTGTGTCCCATCATGAGGATTTAAAATGTTTTTTAAGTATGAGGATAGATCGAACCAGTAAATATTGATTCAAGTATAATTGAGTAAATAAACCAAATCATAACACTCAGAGATTCTCGCGAGTCTATATATGTAGATTACAGTATAGAAATAGAAAGAACTTCCCCCAACCAGTAGTTAAATTATCTCCAATCAAGACCCAATAAGTAGACATTACATTAGTAGTTGAAAGGAATCGGGAAGTCTTGCTTCGACCATTTTAAAAAAATCTTTCTTTTCATTTAGGATTCAAAGATTTCCGATTTCCAATCTTTTACAAAATTCCCAGAACGGATGTTTAGAATCAACCAAGTATATTAAGTATTAACAATCCCCTTATTCTATTCTGGCTGGGTAAAATTAGGTTGAGTTATATCAGCAGAACAGAATAAGAGATTCCGATTCGTTTGCTGATGAGGCGGCACCCAGATGGAACATGTACTAGGGTGTATGTGCGACTCGTTCAGATCATGAACTAGAACAAAGGAAAGAGAACAATGTTCGAATATCAATGATCAAATAGGATATAACGGAAAAACAAACTATATTTCCTATCTAAAAATGGATGATATCCCTTTTATTGTTTATGAAATTTATGGTTTCTGTTGGTGTAAATCCACTCACCTCAATTCAAAATGAGAAGCAATTCTCCATTGGTAGCAAATGGTATTCCATTCAACAGAGGAAATCTTAGTTAACATAGACCCCTCTTGCAAGAACGGACTAACAGGGTCAGCTACCCAGCCAACCTTCATAATTAAATACCATTACTGTATAGGTAGAGCTTGTTGTGAAAGACCTATTGTAACGATTCCGACGAAACCAGGGATACCCTAACCGGTAGACAATAGTTACGTTATATTTAATGTCGGGTACATGAATTACCATAGTAATTATACGAGAATACATGGTTCACTGTATTGATTGTACGTGAATATATAATTCATCGTATTGAACATGCGATTAATCGATCGATAGTTATTGAAACCCGAACGAATCGAGGGTTCAATAATAGACGATATCTATGACATTTAGTGATGTTTACGAAGTATTAAAGCTTCGGGATAAGTGAATTAAAGCTCAGAAAAAAAAATTTCGATTTAATTGTACTTCGGTACGCTAAACAAAACCTTTAATACCAAACCGAGCAAGAGACGATCGATCAAGCAGAAAAAGATACGCGATTATTAATAATATGATGTTCTAAGATAATAAATGCCATGGTTTAAGTTTTTAAAGTTTTTAAATCGGTTTTATATAAATTTCATTTTTAAGACGAAAAACGACCGTTTTAGCCTCCTTTTAAGCTAAATTAAACATTTAACCGAAAAACGAACTGAACCAGATTATCCAAAACATTATCCGGATTTCGAGAATCCAAACATGTGGCTAGAAATGGAGAGGTGGGTCCCACCCCACCCCCCTCATATGCCGATCGGAAATAAGGGGTTACACCCCATTCACTTTATTTTTTTTTTAACAAGAAATTCCATGTTCTTCCTTTCCTCTCCACAAGATCATCTAAAAACCCGAGTTTTTAGCAAGAAAACCGAGGTAAAAATCGAGTTATTTACGTTTCCATCTTCGTTTCTTGAGTTTATTTGCAAGAAAATGAGGTTTCAAAGATGAAAACCGATTCTTGCATGATCAAGTGATGTATACGGGTTATACAAGGGATCTTGGTCAAAGAAAGGAGTTAAACGAACCAAAAACAAATTTTTACGGTTCAAACTTTAGTTTTGAAACAATAACCGAAACTATAGTGTAAGAGGCTTGATCGTGAGTGTAACTTGCTTGGTATTATGGTATGTTGGTTGTAGGTTCTGTATTTAGTGGTAGATAAGGCGGAAAAACGAGTTTGTAACTTTTAGTGGCGGAAAACAAAAGGTATATTCGGTTTATGTTCGGTTATGGAATTTTGGACAGATTGTGGATGGTTTAGAGTTGGGTCATGAAATTTTACAGGGATGTTCTACGCATGAAAATAAGAGTTCTGTGAAATTTTGGTAATTTTTGGACAAAGGATGAATATTTGGTGAATTTAATGCTTGGTTTTGGCTAAAAATGGTGAAAAATAGTTAAATATCATGAAAAATTCTGGACAATTTCAAATAAGCTTTTTATAACATGTATATTTCACACACAAAATTTTAGGTCAGTGGGAGAAGTCTAAGTAGGCTTTTCGGTTAAACGAGTTCTAGGGTTTTCTAGCTCGGTTTTAGTGAAAATGGCATGTAAAAGAAGATTTTGGTACTGAAAAAATTACAGGGGACTATGTGGATGGCAGGGGTCATCCAGGAAAAACTTTGGGATTTTTCTAAGGTCGTTTCTTATTTACGACATATTTAGTGTTTAAATGGTGTTTAAAAATAGATAAATAAATTATAAATATAAAAATTAATTCTGGAAATATTTTTATAAAATTCCCCACTGTCAAAAAGTGATTTGTGCAAAATTTCAAGATCCGAGATTAAACGGATAATTATTTGTGCAAAAACAAACTTTTAAAGTTTAAAACGCGTAAACCGGTAAAGTTCGCCTAAACGAACTGACTGGTGTATAAAAACCCTAAAATGAACTACTTTCATATAATTGAGTTAAACAAGTAAAAATGAATCATCCGAAAATAATTCGGATGATTTGGGTAATTTTACCCGATTTAACAGTTTCCGGTGCGCTAAAGACGGAAACGGGTCCCGCGGCCAATCGGGGCGTCTAAACCGAGCTCTAATTTCAAAACTTTAATTAAATTATCAGTCAACAACTATTTTCAGGTCGTGTGTGACCAAACTCATTTTGAAACGTAAAAACGGATAACCGTGCTAGGCACGCAAAACGGGGAAACGAACTAATAGTAGTTTTGACTACTGAACTCTAAACGATATCACAATCTGAGTCCGGAGAAGTGTTTCTGGGTTAACATTGCCCCCGGAATGGGTACAGTACTGAGTTAACAGTGTCCCCAGATGTACCGGTTGATACGGTTAAAGATTATATAAACAATAATTGTATAATAACGATCGTAGGGATCATAATACAGATTGGACGTGTTAACTGATAATGATTGTTGTTACTTGCTTGCATGTGCTAAGGTGAGTTTCACGAGCCCCTTTTTCTGAATTGTTTTTAAATATTTTCTCGGGGCGGAAGCATGTTACTACTGAAATGTTTAAGTACATACTGAACGCATGGATTTGCGTGGATTTATATATTTTTTATTGTACGGGAATCGTACGGAAATGTACTAAGATGGTAATTGTCTGAGTTGCTAACATTCTAAGGCCCCGGAACACGAGTGATTAACTGAAAGCCGGTAGAGTGTGGATAGTACTATTGGTCTGACAAACCCAACTGATCCGGCATGGATTTGCTGATGTTTCCCAGCCAGTTGCACATGTCTATTTTGTTGTTTTTTATTTTGCTATGTAATGTTAGACATAGCGGTTTGGGGCAGGTCCATGGGCGGGGGATATGCCACGGGGGTTGTGTGTGATAGTCAGAGGTTTCACTTGTGGGCTCAGCATAAATACATCGATAATATTATATTTTTATAATGATTTATCATGCTTTACTCGAATTGTGAAACTCACCAACTATTCGTAGTTGACCCGTTTTCTCACATGCTTTTCAGGTACAATTAAGATAAAGTGATTGCTTACGTGCTAAATGCTTGATGTGTGTAAGATTTGCGTGCGGGATGTTAGGATACTTTATAATAAATAGAATTATGTATCGTATTGTATGATGTGTGTAACACCTAGACGGTAATGAAATACGAGATAATGAAATTTGAAGTATATTAATGTATTCAGTTTTCTTTATAAACAATGTGGTTGATATCATAGGTGTCTGTTGCATCCCGTTTACGTTTCCGCTGCGGTTACGGGGTGTTACACCTATTACATTGATTGGTTCATCAATAGTGTTCGGCCAGAATCCCTTTTTGACTCTGGACCATTCATTCTACTATTATTAGTAAGCAATAATGGAATAATTCTATCATAGAGATAAGGGACATAATTCACATGGATATAATAAGTCTCGCTTGGGCTGCTTTAATGGTAGTCTTTACATTTTCCCTTTCACTAGTAGTATGGGGAAGAAGTGGACTTTAGAAGCACTCCTAATTTAGTTGAGGAATGAAACGGTATCAATTGTTTTATAGATCATTCTGCAACGCATAGAACGTCAAGAACGTATAGAAGGTAGGATGGGCAGTTGGTCAGATCTAGTATGGATCGTACATGGACGGTAGTTGGATTCGGCGGCTCTCCTAGGGTTCCCTTATCGGGGATCCCTGGGGAAGAGGATCAAGTTGGCCCTTGCGAACAGCTTGATGCACTATCTCCCTTCAACACTTTGAGTGAAATACGGCAAAAGGAAGGAAAATCCATGGACCGACCCCATCATCTCCACCCCGTAGGAACTACGAGATTACCCCAAGGACGCCTTCGACATCCAGGGGTCACGGACCGACCATAGAACCCTATTCAATAAATGGAACGCCTTAGCTGTCCGATCTCAGGTTGGACAGTAAGGGTCGGAGAAGGGCAATCACTCATTCTTAAAACCAGTGTTCTTAAGGCCAAAGAGTCGACGGAAAAGGGGGGAAAGCTCTCCGTTCCTGGTTCTCCTGTAGCTGGATCCTCCGGAACCACAAGAATCCTTAGTTAGAATTAGAACGGGATTCCAACTCAGCACCTTTTGAACCTTTTGAGTGAGATTTTGAGAAGAGTTGCTCTTTGGAGAGCACAGTACGATGAAAGTTGTAAGCTGTGTTCGGGGCGGAGTTATTGTCTATCGTTGGTGTAACGATTCCGACGAAACCCGGTATACCCTAACCGGTAGACAATAGTTACGTCATATTTAATGTCGGGTACATGAGTTACCACAGTAATTATACGAGAATACATGGTTCACTGTATTGATTGTACGTGAATATATAATTCATCGTATTGAATATACGATCAATCGATCGATAGTTATTGAAACCCGAACGAATCGAGGGTTCAATTATAGACGATATCTATAATATTTAGTGATGTTACGAAGCATTAATGCTTCGGGATAAGTAAAGTACGGCACAGAAAAAGAATTTCGATTTAATGGTACGTCGGTACATTAAACGAAACCTTTAATACCAAACCGAGCAAGAGATGATCGATCAAGCCGAAAAAGATGCGCGATAATTAATGATATGATGTTTTAAGTTAATAAATGTCATGGTTTAAGTTTTTAAAGATTTTAAATCGGTTTTATATAAATTTCATTTTTAAGCCTAAAAACGACCGTTTTAGCCTCGTTTTAAGCCGAATTAAACATTTAACCGAAAAACGAACTGAACCAGATTATCCAAAACATTATCCGGATTGCGGATATCCAAACATGTGGCTAAGAATGAAGAGGTGGGTCCCACCCCACCCCCTCACTACTTCCGATCGGCCTCCCCTTACACCCCATTCCATTTTTTTTTTCTTTTTTCACAAAAACAAATCAGCAATCTTCATCTCTTCTCAACTTCATGATCCAAAACCGAGAGTTTGTAGCAAGAAAACAAGGTAAAGAATCGAGTTAATCACGTTTACATCTTCGTTTCTTGAGTTTATTTGCAAGAAAATGAGGTTTCAAATATGAAAACCGATTCTTGCATGATCAAGTGATGTATACGGGTTATACAAGGGATCTTAGTCCAAGAAAAGGGGTTAAACGAACCAAGAACGAATTTTTACGGTTTAAATCTTTGTTTTGAATCATAACCGAAACTATAGTGTAAGAGGCTTGATCGTGAGTGTAACTTGCTTGGTATTGTGGTATGTTGGTTGTAGGCTCTGTGTTTAGTGGTAGATAAGGCGGAAAGACGAGTTTGTAGCTTGTAGTGGCGGAAAACGAAAGGTATATTCGGTTATGTTCTATTTTGGAGTTTTTGGACAGATTATTGATCGTTTAGAGTTGGGTCATGAAATTTTACAGGGATGTTCTATATATGAAAATATGAGTTCTGTGAATTTTTGGTAATTTTTGGACAAAGGATGAATATTTGGTGAATTTAATGCTTGGTTTTGGCCAAAAATGGTGAAAAATAGTTAAATATCATGAAAAATTCTGGAAAATTGCAGATAAGCTTTTTATATCATGTATAAGTCACACACAAAATTTGAGGTCCGTTGGAGAAGTCTATATAGGCTTTTCGGGTAAACGAGTTCTAGGGTTTTCTAGCTCGGTTTTAGTGAAAATGGCATGTAAAAATAGATTTTGTCTCTGGAAAAATTACAGGGGGCTATTTGGATGGCAGGGGACATCCAGGAAAAATTTGGAATTTTTCTAAGATCGTTTGGTATTTACGACATATTTAGTGTTTAAATGGTGCTTAAAAATAGATAATTAAATTTTAAAAATAGAAATTAATTCTGGAAACATTTTTATAAAATTCCCCAATGTCAAAAGGTGATTTGTGCAAAATTTCAAGATCCGAGATTAAACGGATAATTATTTGTGCTAATTATCAAACTTTTAAAGCCGCGTAAACCGGTGAAGTTCGCTTAAGCGAGCTGACTGGTGTATAAAAACCATAAAAATGAACTATTTTCATATAATTGAGTCAAACAAGTAAAAATAAATCATCCGAAAATAATTCGGATGATTTGAGTAATTTTAACCTATTTTAACAGTTTCCGGTACGCCAAAGACGGAAACGGGTCCCACGGCCAATCGGGACGTCTAAACCGAGCCCTAAGTTCACATCTTTAACTAAATTATCACTCAACAACTATTTTCGGGTCGTGTGTGACCAAACTCATTTTTGAAACGTAAAAACGGATAACCGTGCTAAGCACGCAAAACGAGAAAAACGACTAATAGTAGTTGTGACCATGGAACTCTAAACGACATCACAATCTGAGTCCGGAAAAGTGTTTCTGGGTTAACATTGCCCCCAGAACGGGTACAGTGCTGGGCTAACAGTGTCCCCAGATGTACCGGTTGATACAGTTAAAGTTATATTAATAATGAGTGTATAGTAACGATCGTAGGGATCCTATTACAGATTAGACGTGTTAATTGATAATGAGTGTTGTTACCTGCTTGCATGTGCTAAGGTGAGTTTCACGAGCCCCTTTTTCTGAATTGTTTTCAAATATTTTCACGGGGCGGAAGCATGTTACTATTGAAATGTTTAAGTACATACTGAACGCATGGATTTGCGTGTATTTATAAATATTTGATTATACGAGAATCGTACGGAATAGGTACAGTACTGGGTTAACAGTGTCCCCAGATGTCCCTAGAAGTGTTTCTGGGTTAACAGTGTCCCCGGAATGAGTACTGTACTGGGTTAACAGTGTCCCCAGACAGAGGTTTCGCTTGTGGGCTCAGCATAACTACATCGTGTTTCTGGGTTAACATTGCCCCCGGAAAGGGTACAGTACTGGGTTAACAGTGTCCCCATATAATATTATATTATGATATTGATTTATCAAGGTTTACTCAAATTGTGAAACTCACCAACTATTCGTAGTTGACCCGTTTTCTCACATGCTTTTCAGGTACAACTAAGATAAAGTAATTGCTTACGTGCTAAGTGCTTGATGTGTGTAAGATTTGCGCGCGGGATGTTAGGATACATTATAACAAATAGAGTTATGTATCGTATTGTATGATGTGTGTATCACCTAGACGGTAATGAAACACGAGATAATGTAATTTTGAAGTGTATTAATGCATTCAGTTTTCTTTATAAACAATGTGGTTGATATCAGAGGTGTCTGTTGCATCCCGTTTACGTTTCCGCTGCGGTTGCGGGGTGTTACAGAAGTTGGTATCAGAGCCATTGGTTATAAAAGAATTAGGATGTCTTTAAAAGATACCTAAAATATAACCAGTAGCTCAAGTATTTTAGGATCTGAATATCAACTAATAATTTATAGTGACGAGAGCTGGATGAACTTGGATGGACAAGTGAGTTATTATGGTCCGGAACATAATAACAGACTTGTCCGCACGAGGGAATTCAGGGGAAGTCACGGGGTACATTAATAGGTAAAAATGGCAACATATGTGTAAAGTATATAATATTATTTATACGTGCTAATGTGTTTATATATATATATGTGCATATCTTGTGGGTACAAGTATTGAGAAATAAGACCCGGATAAGGAACCGGGGGATGAAATAATAAAAAGTACCAAGGATGCTGAAATTTCTAGAGCATCGGTTGATGATAAGCCTGACTTATCGGGCTATAGTTATGATAGTACCAAGTTAGATCTCCCGTTTGACATTAACCAGAAATATCTAGTAACCGTCACTCCCAACCGAAATTAATAAATCCCTTACCCTACCAACACCGGTACCGTATGTCTTAATAGCCCCCTATGTTCACCCGAACCGTCGACCCTCACGTACAGACGGATCTGTACCTGAACCCATTCTTGTTCCATTAAAATAAAAATAAAATAATAATAATAAAATGGATAATAAATGAGCAGATAAAAATAATATATAGAAATATATATATATGTATTGCTCACTCCCAAACATATGAGACATACCTCCTCCAGATCGAGAATTACCGATTTTAGCGAACCTAGAACGCCTGAGGACATTGACTGAGCAAGTGATAGAGTTTCCCATGATAGTAATTGATAATATTTGAAGGCAACCCATGTTGCGCGATTACCTTGAACCTTGCAATTCCCTATGTTATCCTTATATCCGTTAGATGCCTACACCCATGTATGCTCGAATAGAATGATTACCCATACACCAAAAGGTGTTGGAATCATTATAGCATAGTTGGTTGTTCGTTCGTAGGTGGTATACCGTGTATGCCGGATATACAAATAGACACGGATATTATAACTCCGTGGTACGTAATCGTTTGGTGCTCACGGTGAGCATGTATCGGTTATGCTGACATGCAGAAGGATATTGAAATCAAGTATATTAAACATTAATCTTTGTTGAGAAAGATCTATATGTCGGTTGGTGACAAGGGTTATGAAACATATTTAAACGTTAACCGTCGTCAGGTTAAGTCCTTATGATATTATATTTGTGGGACATATATACTAGATACTGGTATGTGTAATATGTATGATAATATTTGGTGTGTATGTGTACCTGTTGTTATGATTGAACTGGTAACAAGTTATACGGTGAGATTAGTATTGATTACTGCGTACGGGATGAGTACGGCAGAATGACATAAAAAGAGTAACTCCAATGATGGAGATTGATGTGATTCAGTTGATTGCTCAAAGATAGCAGATGATGATACCGAATGTCGTATCATGGATCACTGCTAGTGTTGATGCAAATGTGAACGCAAAATCATAGTTCGAGCAATCACATGATTATGAATATTTCAATTCTTAGTGGTATTACTAAGAGTGATAATGTCCCACCGAATACTATTATGACTACAAGTATTAGTTATAAACTAAACATGAATAGTAGTCGTAATGAATTAGATCCGGTATGAGGGATATGTTTGTTGGTTGTGTTAAGGAAATTATTAATAGTTTACTGATGGTAAAAGGAGGAATAGATTAGCTAGTGGATAGAAAAGATCGAAATGGTTAAGGATATTGGTAAGAGTCCAGAACATTGTGTAGTGAAATACGCTACAGATATGTTGGTAGATTATGTTGTATCGTGATGGAACACGATGGTACAAAATTATAGTTAAAAAATTATTGCTCAGATGATATGGTCAGGATTTAAAATTCCTGTGCTAGAGCACTTTTATTCGAGTAATTAAACTAAGAGATTGGAAACTGAGCTATGAAAGATAGAAATGTTGTGTGCTGATCACTTAAAACACGCTAATCGTTTGAAGGAATTGTCATGTCTGGTAACATGGCTAATTACTCCTGAAACTAAGCGAAGTGAGCGCTATATTGGGGACTAACTCCATCGATAAGGAGTATAGTCATCCCTGTAAAATATACAACTTTTGGAAGGGTTGTGTCACAAGCCAACCTTGATATATTTGACTCTATGGGAAGCGGAATGGAAGGACGTTAGGTGAGACGTCGAGTGTTGAAGAAGAGAAATGATAAAGGTATAGTGCAAAATAGACTTGTGAATAAGTAGGTATGCCCTACAACCCAGAATTATACTAAGAGTAGTTCTGGTGTGAAAACATGAACCGCATAAAGGGTCCTTCCCGAAATGTGGAAAATATGGTTATCGGCAGGAAGAAGAATGTCGAGTGATAGTAGGCCACAAGTGTGGTAAAGATGGATGTAATGCCACAATTGTAGAACCAAGTGAAGCCATGTGGACCGGCAACCCCAACCCATTCGTGTACAACCACTCCGAACCCAACAGCTTCAATAACAATCCATCCAAAGAAATCAAATTATGTTAAACAGTTGTACTTGCTATGAATGTGGCAGTACAGAACGTTTCAAGAGAATTGCCCAAAGTTGAACCAAGGTGTCGTTGGAAGATGAACCTCATGACAAGCATCAACCTCTGATCAAGCAAGGAGCCGTACTTTTGTGAGTAATTCGAATAAAGCACGTCATGATCCAAAGGTGGTATTAAGTACGTTGTAGTTTTAAATCAATGGGCTTCAGCGATATTTTTACGGCCGTCGATAGAAGTTTGTTCCTGCTAACCTCCTATCATTTGGAAAGATACCGATTAGTGAAACTATAGAACCCCATACGGTAGAATCGCTAACGGTAAATCCCTAATGGTTAACTAAATTGTTCGGAATTGTCCTATTACTCTGAACGATTAATCCTTTCCTTATTGATCTACGACCAGTAAAGTTAAGATGTTTTGACGTAATAGTTAACATGGATTGGCTAACTCAACACGAAGCTGAAATCAAATATGAAAAGAAGATGACTAGAAGCTCTCTTTCGGACGATGAAGCGATTAGATACAGAGAAAAGTGTACGGCATTATGTTACCACTCTAACCTCATCTTGAGATACTATAATATTTACGACAAGAAAACATGGTGTATTTAACAAACGCGATTGCCAAAGTATTTAAAAGAAAACATATAGAAGATATCCCGATGGTACGCGAATTTCCACAAGTTTTCCCAGAAGAACTTCCTGGATTACCGCCAACCCGACAGGTCGAATTCAGAGTCGGTTTAATACCTCAAGCTGGCCCTGTTGCTAAAGCATCTTACCGACTTGCGCCAACTGAAATGCAAGAATTATTGGATAAAGGTTTTATACGACCTAGTTAGTCACCATGGTGTGCACCAGTGTTATTTGGCAAATGAAGGACGGAAGCGTTAGGATATGTATTGATTAGGGAGAATTGAATAAAGTGACGATCAAGAATAGGTAACTTCTTCGAAGTAAATGATCTGTTTAACCAACTGCAAAGGGTGATTTATTTTTTAGAAAATTAGTCTTAGATATAGTTATCACCAAATGAAAAATCCAAGAGGAGGACGTTGCAACAACAGCGTTTCGGACTCGTTACGGCCATTATGAATTCTTAGTTATGCCTTTCGGGCTAACAAATGCGCCGGCAGTGTTCATGGACCTCATGAACCGAGTCTATAAACTTTATTTTGACAAATTTGTCATAGCATTCATTGATGATATTTTGATATATTTGCAATGTAAAGAAGAGCACGAATGACGGTTAAGGAAAATTGTGGAAGTGTTAAAGCAAGGGAGCTATACGCGAAGCTTTCGAAATGTGATTTTGATAAAGAAGGCATAATCCCTTGGTCATGTTGTAAAGCAACAAGGATTTCACAAAGATCCAAATAAGATAGAAACCATTAAAATTGTGCCAAGCGCCGATTTTAAGTCTCCCCGATGGAGACTATGGTTTTGTCGCGTATTGTGACGCATCGCGTAGAGGGTTAGGATGCGTGTCGATGCAGAATAATAGGGTTATAGCCTGTGCTTCCCGAAGGTTAAAAGTACACGAGAAAAATTACACTACTCACGACTTAGAACTGGGAGCGGTTATCTTCGCACTTAAAATCTGGAGACCTTATCTCTACGGCACGAAGTGCACCATCTTCACCGATCATAAAAGTTTGCATCACATATTCGATCAGAAAGAACTGAATATGAGGCAACGAAGATGGGTCGAGTTGTTAAGCGATTATGACTGTGACATCCGTTATCACCCCGGCAAGGCTAACGTTGTAGCCAATGCCTTGAGTAGGAAAGATCGGGTTAAGTCACTGCGAGTGCGAGTGCGAGTACTGGGGATGATAGTCCAGTCGAACCTTTCGGACCTAATTCAAGTCGCTCAACGTGAGGCGTTGAAAGAGGAACAATTGGGAAAGGAGGAACTTTACGGCAATGAGAAGAATTTCGAACAACGCGTGGACGAAATTCTCTACTTCAAAAATTGGGTTTGGATCCCGACCCTCCATGACCTTCGTGAATTAATCATGGACGAAGTGCATAGATCGAAATATCCCATACATCCGGGATCGGTTTAGACTATTGATGATACGAATATCTGAGAATTTTGTTAATGACCGAGTGTGGAGAAAGATATGGTTACGTATGTTGGTGAAAATTTAAGTTATCCAAGAGATAAGGCTGCATACCGAAAACCCTTGGGAACGCCACAACGACAGAAAATTCGCCAATGATAGTGGGAATAAATTACAATGAATTTCGGGACGGAAATTCCCAAGATATATCAAAGGCATGATGTAAATTGGGTAATCGCGGATCGATTAACCAATCCTCGCATTTCATCCCAATCCATGACGATTACCACAATGAACTCTCGCCCAAGTTCATGATGGTGAAACGGTATCTCGTCGTGGAGTATCATTTTCAATTATCTCGGATCGAAATAGTCATCCTATTTCCATTATTGGAAGGCGGGGAAGGAAGCATCGAGAGCTTGAACCTTTCTATGGGTGAAGTATTTATCACCAATTTGTTAAATTGAAAATGGGCGTCAATCAAACCATAAGATTTGAATTGATTCGAGAATCAACCAATCGGATTTATAATATTTAAGGTAAGTTGAAAGCAGCGCGAGATTAGCAAATGATTTATGCCAACATTCAAAGGAAACCATTGTCACTGGAAAGAGGTGACAAGGCATTTTTAAGGCATCACCTTAGAGAGGTGATATGAGGTTTGGAAAAACCGAAAATAGCTCCTTAATATATTGGACCTCATGAGACTATCTCCATGATTGGTCATTTAGTTTATCGATAAAAGTACTCTAGGGGCTAAGTACTATACATGATGTTTTGCCATGTATACGGACTAAAAAGTACCTAAGCGATGAGGCAACGAAAGTACTAGTAAGGGAGGTACTCATAGAAAACATGTTTGACATCATAAATAATTCCGAAGAGATAGTAGACGGGAAAACTAAACAGTTTGGACACACCAAGCTTTATTGATTAAGATTAAGTGGAATTCACAACGAGGACCAGATTATACCTGGTAATGCGAGGGTGAATTCTGAAGGAAAAACCCCCACCTTTCCCTCGGAAAGGGATAGTGAGCGTGTAAAATTTCGAGGACGAAATTTCTTAACGGGGGGAGAATGTAACGATTCCGATGAAACCCGGTATACCCTAACCGGTAGACAATAGTTACGTCATATTTAATGTCGGGTACATGAGTTACCACAGTAATTATACGAGAATACATGGTTCACTGTATTGATTGTACGTGAATATATAATTCATCGTATTGAATATACGATCAATCGATCGATAGTTATTGAAACCCGAACGAATCGAGGGTTCAATTATAGACGATATCTATAATATTTAGTGATGTTACGAAGCATTAATGCTTCGGGATAAGTAAAGTACGGCACAGAAAAAGAATTTCGATTTAATGGTACGTCGGTACATTAAACGAAACCTTTAATACCAAACCGAGCAAGAGATGATCGATCAAGCCGAAAAAGATGCGCGATAATTAATGATATGATGTTTTAAGTTAATAAATGTCATGGTTTAAGTTTTTAAAGATTTTAAATCGGTTTTATATAAATTTCATTTTTAAGCCTAAAAACGACCGTTTTAGCCTCGTTTTAAGCCGAATTAAACATTTAACCGAAAAACGAACTGAACCAGATTATCCAAAACATTATCCGGATTGCGGATATCCAAACATGTGGCTAAGAATGAAGAGGTGGGTCCCACCCCACCCCCTCACTACTTCCGATCGGCCTCCCCTTACACCCCATTCCATTTTTTTTTTCTTTTTTCACAAAAACAAATCAGCAATCTTCATCTCTTCTCAACTTCATGATCCAAAACCGAGAGTTTGTAGCAAGAAAACAAGGTAAAGAATCGAGTTAATCACGTTTACATCTTCGTTTCTTGAGTTTATTTGCAAGAAAATGAGGTTTCAAATATGAAAACCGATTCTTGCATGATCAAGTGATGTATACGGGTTATACAAGGGATCTTAGTCCAAGAAAAGGGGTTAAACGAACCAAGAACGAATTTTTACGGTTTAAATCTTTGTTTTGAATCATAACCGAAACTATAGTGTAAGAGGCTTGATCGTGAGTGTAACTTGCTTGGTATTGTGGTATGTTGGTTGTAGGCTCTGTGTTTAGTGGTAGATAAGGCGGAAAGACGAGTTTGTAGCTTGTAGTGGCGGAAAACGAAAGGTATATTCGGTTATGTTCTATTTTGGAGTTTTTGGACAGATTATTGATCGTTTAGAGTTGGGTCATGAAATTTTACAGGGATGTTCTATATATGAAAATATGAGTTCTGTGAATTTTTGGTAATTTTTGGACAAAGGATGAATATTTGGTGAATTTAATGCTTGGTTTTGGCCAAAAATGGTGAAAAATAGTTAAATATCATGAAAAATTCTGGAAAATTGCAGATAAGCTTTTTATATCATGTATAAGTCACACACAAAATTTGAGGTCCGTTGGAGAAGTCTATATAGGCTTTTCGGGTAAACGAGTTCTAGGGTTTTCTAGCTCGGTTTTAGTGAAAATGGCATGTAAAAATAGATTTTGTCTCTGGAAAAATTACAGGGGGCTATTTGGATGGCAGGGGACATCCAGGAAAAATTTGGAATTTTTCTAAGATCGTTTGGTATTTACGACATATTTAGTGTTTAAATGGTGCTTAAAAATAGATAATTAAATTTTAAAAATAGAAATTAATTCTGGAAACATTTTTATAAAATTCCCCAATGTCAAAAGGTGATTTGTGCAAAATTTCAAGATCCGAGATTAAAAAAAATCGAGAGTTTGTAGCAAGAAAACAAGGTAAAGAATCGAGTTAATCACGTTTCCATCTTCGTTTCTTGAGTTTATTTGCAAGAAAATGAGGTTTCAAAGATGAAAACCGATTCTGGCATGATCAAGTGATGTATACGGGTTATACAAGGGATCTTGGTCCAAGAAAAGGGGTTAAACGAACCAAGAACGAATTTTTACGGTTTAAATCTTTGTTTTGAATCATAACCGAAACTATAGTGTAAGAGGCTTGATCGTGAGTGTAACTTGCTTGGTATTGTGGTATGTTGGTTGTAGGCTCTGTTTTTAGTGGTAGATAAGGCGGAAAGACGAGTTTGTAGCTTGTAGTGGCGGAAAACGAAAAGTATATTCGGTTATGTTCGGTTTTGGAGTTTTTGGACAGATTGTTGATCGTTTAGAGTTGGGTCATGAAATTTTGCAGGGATGTTCTATATATGAAAATATGAGTTCTGTGACTTTTTGGTAATTTTTGGACAAAGGTTGAATATTTGGTGAATTTAATGCTCGGTTTTGGCCAAAAATGGTGAAAAATAGTTAAATATGATGAAAATTTCTGGAAAATTTCAGATAAGCTTTTTATATCATTTATAAGTCACACACAAAATTTTAGGTCCGTTGGAGAAGTCTAAGTAGGCTTTTCGATTAAACGAGTTCTAGGGTTTTCTAGCTCGGTTTTAGTGAAAATGGCATGTAAAGAGAGATTGTGGTTCTGGAAAAATTACAGGGGACTATGTGGATGGCAGGGGACATCCAGGAAAAATTTGGGATTTTTCTAAGATCGTTTGGTATTTACGACATATTTAGTGTTTAAATGGTGTTTAAAAATAGATAAATAAATTTTAAATATAGAAATTAATTCTGGAAATATTTTTATTAAGTTTTCCACTGTCAAAAAGTGATTTGTGCAAAATTTCAAGATCCGAGATTAAACGGATAATTATTTGTGCTAATTATCAAACTTTTAAAGTTAAAACGCGTAAACCGGTGAAGTTCGCTTAAGCGAGCTGACTGGTGTATAAAAACCCTAAAAATTAACTATTTTCATATAATTGAGTCAAACAAGTAAAAATAAATCATCCGAAAATAATTCGGATGATTTGAGTAATTTTAACCTTATTTTAACAGTTTCCGGTACGCCAAAGACGGAAACGGGTCCCACGGCCAATCGGGACGTCTAAACCGAGCCCTAAGTTCACATCTTTAACTAAATTATCAGTCAACAACTATTTTCGGGTAGTGTGTGACCAAACTCATTTTTGAAACGTAAAAACGGATAACCGTGCTAAGCACGCAAAACGAGAAAAACGACTAATAGTAGTTGTGACCATGGAACTCTAAACGACATCACAATCTGAGTCCGGAAAAGTGTTTCTGGGTTAACATTGCCCCCAGAACGGGTACAGTGCTGGGCTAACAGTGTCCACAGATGTACCGGTTGATACAGTTAAAGTTATATTAATAATGAGTGTATAGTAACGATCGTAGGGATCCTATTACAGATTGGACGTGTTAATTGATAATGAGTGTTGTTACATGCTTGCATGTGCTAAGGTGAGTTTCACGAGCCCCTTTTTCTGAATTGTTTTCAAATATTTTCACGGGGCGGAAGCATGTTACTATTGAAATGTTTAAGTACATACTGAACGCATGGATTTGCGTGTATTTATAAATATTTGATTATACGAGAATCGTACGAAATGGGTACAGTACTGGGTTAACAGTGTCCCCAGATGTCTCTTGAAGTGTTTCTGGGTTAACAGTGTCCCCGGAATGAGTACTTTACGGGGTTAACAGTGTCCCCAGACAGAGGTTTCGCTTGTGGGCTCTGCATAATTATGTAACATCCTAAAATTTATAATGTTGAATAAAGGAAGTTATGTTTAGTGATTTCGCATAATTAATTAAGGTCGGGTAAGGAGCGGACCATGGACTTGGATTAATTGAGATGGGTTAAATGAGAATGGGATCTAAGGGATATAAATATCCCCTAAACCCAAAATATCTTCATTTCCATCTTATCTTTTCACACTTCCAAAACACACACACACCACACACTACAACCGACGGACGGCCGGAAGAGAGAGAGGCGGCAGATCCGAGGGAGAGGGAGAGAGATTAGTTGTGATAACGAGTAAACAAGACCCAAACAAGCTCAAAAAGGTATGATTCTTGATCTTTGAAGTTTAAAGATCCTGGCTTTTAGTGTATAAACGACCGAAAATTGTCGGGAAGCGTAGTGGGTGATGTTGGAACGTAACAAGGGTGTTAAAATCGCTCGGAATGTTGGACAGAAACCGGAACAGCGGCTATCTGGGCAACTTCGCCTTCAAAGCGATGAACTTCGCCTGCAAGCCAAGTTCGCCTGATGAACTTCGCCTGCACGCTAAGTTCGCCTGATGGCAACTTCGCTGTAAAGCTAAGTTCGCCTAACTGGCAACTTCGCCTGAAGCTAAGTTCGCCTGATGGCAACTTCGCTGTAAAGCTAAGTTCGCCTGATAACTTCGCCTAGAGCTAAGTTCGCCTAAGGTTTAACTTCGCTGTAAAGCTAAGTTCGCCTGATAACTTCGCCTAGAGCTAAGTTCGCCTGAGGTTTAACTTCGCCTAAAGCCAAGTTCGCCTGATAACTTCGCCTAAAGCTAAGTTCGCCTAAGGTTTAACTTCGCTTAAAGTCAAGTTCGATTAGAAAATAAATTAAAAATCTAATGAAAAATTTGTTAAGACAGTTAATGGAAATAAAATTTTTCCAAGCTGACCTTCAGTGGATAACCGCCATGGATAAGGTTATCCGCATTAGCGAGTGCCGTCCCGATCAAGCGGTAGGTTAGCTACTTAATCATTCGAGGATGGGGCTATGTATTGGTGGGAGAGTGTGGAGCAGAGGAAGACCCGTGAAGAGATCAAAGAGATGAAGTGGGACGATCTGAAGGAGTTAGTGATGATGAAGTTCTGTGCTGACGCCGAGGTTGAAAGGGCGGAGATGAAGTTCCTAAACTTGAAAGCTGGGACAATGACACATCGTGAGTACACCACCGAGTTCAATCGAATGTCTAGGTTGGTGCCCGATATGGTCAACACTGAGGCTAAAAGGATCAAGTGTTACGTGAGGGGATTACCACAGAGAGTCCGCATGTTAGTCAGGACAAGTAAACCTGCTACTTTCGATTCTACTGTCGAACTCGCAGAAATGGTCTATGCAGACTTGGCTGCGGATGATGTGGTGGTGGGAGACGAGAAGAAAGAAAAGAAATGGGTCGCTCCTGCTAAACGACCCGGTACCCAGATGTGGAACCCTAAGAACAAGCAGCCGAGAGTTTGGGAGAACAGGTCGTGCAAGACCTGTGGCAAGGCACACAGTGGTGAGTGTAGGTGGGGAAAGGGTTCGAATACATGTCATAAGTGTGGAAAGATTCATGCCGGAGAATGTAGATTTCGGTCGAATGTTTGCTACAAGTGTGGGAAGGCAGGTCATTATGCTCTTGAGTGCAGTTCTAAGCCTGCATGCTACAAGTGTGGTAAGACGGGTCATTTTGCTAGGGAGTGTACCGAGAGTGAAGCTGGAGGTAGTAGAAGGAAGGATGCCGATCAAGCTAGGTCAAGAACTATAGCCTACATGCTGACCCAAGAGCAAGCCAAGCAGATTCCTGATATTGTTACCGGTACGTGCTTAGTAAACGGCATTTCTGCTTCAGTATTATTTGATTCTGGTGCGAGTAGAAGTTTTGTAGCTATGACATTTAGTAAACTAGCTAAAATGAAAGGCTGCCGAGTGTCTGAAACTTTTGTAGTAGAAACCGCCAGTGACACTTCGGTTAAAATAACAAAGATGGTTAAGAACTGTAAGATAGAATTGGAAGGACATGAGTTCCCGGTTACCTTGTACGTTATGAGAGGGTTCGATGTGGTTTTGGGTATGGATTGGTTGTCTGAGTTTGAGGCTCAGATAGTGTGTAAGAGTAGGATGATAAGGTTAAAGTCATTGGATGGTAGTGCGGTGACAGTTTATGGTGATAAAGAAAGTTCTGGGCTTAATGTCATTTCGATGATAAAAGCCGAGGGATTGCTAAGGCGAGGATGTTGTGCCTACCTGGCGTATTTTGTCAACGTTACGGCCGAGACGAAAGAAATGAGAGATGTTCCTATTGTGCGCGACTACCCAGAAGTATTCCCTGAGGATCTTCCGGGGTTGCCACCGGAGCGAGAGATAGAATTTCAGATAGATTTAATACCAGGAGCCCAACCTGTCGCGAAAGCGCCTTACCGTCTAGCACCGTCTGAGATGAGAGAATTGATGTCCCAACTGCAAGAACTCCTAGACAAGGGTTTTATCAGACCGAGTGTTTCTCCGTGGGGCGCACCGGTTTTGTTTGTGAAAAAGAAGGATGGAAGTATGAGAATGTGCATAGACTATCGTGAGTTGAATAAGCTTACGGTGAAGAATAGATATCCGTTGCCAAGGATTGATGATCTGTTTGACCAACTGCAAGGTTCAAGTTGGTTCTCATGATTAGATCTCGAATCAGGCTACCATCAGCTGAAGGTGAAAGAGGTAGACATCCCTAAGACAGCGTTCCGAACACGGTATGGACACTACGAGTTCCTTGTAATGTCATTCGGTCTAACCAATGCTCCTGCAGCATTTATGGACATGATGAATAGGGTGTGCCGATCGATGTTGGATAAGTCGGTTATCGGCTTCATTGACGATATATTGATTTATTCAAAGAACGAGTCTGAACATGCTGAGCATCTGAGAGAGGTATTGGAGACTCTGAAGAAAGAGAAGCTGTATGCCAAGTTTTCGAAGTGCGCGTTCTGGTTAAGAGAAGTGCAATTTTTAGGTCACGTGATTAATCCGGAGGGGATAACCGTGGACCCAGCTAAGATTGAAGCGATAACGAATTGGAAGACTCCGCAGAATCCGACTGATATACGAAGCTTCCTAGGGTTAGCTGGCTACTATAAGATGGTTCATCGAAGGTTTCTCCAAGATAGCCGCACCGCTGACCGGTATAACCCGAAAGTCGATAGTATTCAGTTGGGGGAAGTTTCAGGAGGAAGCCTTTGAAGAATTGAAGAAGAGACTCACGCAAGCTCCAATCCTTACTTTACCCGATGGCGACGAGGATTTCGTTGTTTGTGCTGATGCCTCGCATCAAGGGTTAGGTTGCGTGTTGATGCAATGAGGGAAGGTGATAGCCTACGCGTCTAGGTAGTTGAAGGTCCATGAGAGTACTTATCCGACGCATGATTTGGAGTTAGCAGCTGTAGTGCATGCTCTCAAGATATGGAGGCAATATCTGTACGGTACTAAGTGTACTATCTATACAGATCATAAGAGTTTAAAGTACTTCTTCGAACAGAAAGAATTGAACATGAGGCAGAGAAGATGGTTAGAATTGATAAAGGATTACGACTGTGAGATTAAGTATTACCCCGGTAAAGCTAACGTTGTCGCTGACGCGCTAAGTCGTAAGAATGAGGAAGTCATTGCAGCAGTGAAGTCATACAAGGTGATCATGAACCCGAGTCTTTTTGAAGAAATCGTCAAGGTGCAGTCGGAGGTGTTAGTAGATGAAGGGTTAGTAAAGAAAGAAAGGATTTATGGCCAGCAAGACGAGTTGATGGAAAACACTCATGGAGTTAAAACTAGGTTCGACCGTATGTGGATCCCACGCTATGGTGATCTTAGAAGTCGAATCTTAGATGAAGCTCATAAATCAAGGTACTCAATCCATCCTGGAGCTACAAAGATGTACCAAGACTTGAAAAGAGATTACTGGTGGCCAGGAATGAAGAATGATGTAGTGGATTATGTTAGTAAGTGCTTAACTTGCTTACAAGTCAAAGCCGAGCACCAAAAGCCTTATGGGAAGATGCAAACGCTAGAGATACCTGAGTGGAAATGGGAACACATCACCATGGATTTCATAACTAAGCTACCTCGTACAGCTAAGCAACATGATACCATCTGGGTGATTGTGGACCGTTTGACCAAGAGTGCTCACTTTCTGCCCATACGAGAGGCCATCTCGTCAGAAACGTTAGCAAGCTTGTTCATCAAAGAAGTTGTAACCAAGCATGGGGTACCGTTATCGATCGTGTCTGATAGAGATACACGGTTTACTTCGAGGTTCTGGAAGAAATTCCATGAAGATATGGAGACGAGGTTGAACACCGGTACGGCGTATCATCCTCAAACTGATGGACAGTCCGAAAGGACGATCCAAACCCTTGAGGATGTGCTACGTGCTTGTGTTTTAGATTTTGGTGGAAGTTGGGATGATCATCTGCATCTGGCAGAGTTCTCCTATAACAACAGTTACCATTCAAGTATTGGTATGCCACCGTTTGAGATGCTTTACGGTAGACGATGTAGAACCCCGGTGTGTTGGGGTGAGATTGGTCAGAAAGAAATGGGAAGCCTAGAAGTGGTTCAGGAAACGTCTTCAAAGTTCGATCTGATCAAAGCAAGATTGAAAGCCGCGCAAGACAGACAAAAGTCTTATGCAGATAAGCGGCGACGACCAATTGAGTTTAACGTGGGTGACTATGTGATGCTCAAGGTCTCGCCTTGGAAAGGGGATTATCCGTTTTAGGAAAAGAGGAAAGTTGAGTCCGAGGTACATTGGACCGTTCAAGATTGTATATCGTGTGGGTGAGGTAGCTTATAAACTGGATTTACCCGATGAGTTAGAAGGAATTCATTCAGCCTTCCATGTTTCTCATCTGAGGAAGTGTCTAGCTGATGACACGTCTCACGTGCCATTGATGGATATTGAGGTTGATGAACAATTGAACTACATCGAGCAACCGATAGAGATCGTTGATCGCAAGGAGAAGCAGCTTCGTCACAAGATTATACCTTTGGTAAAAGTGATATGGAAACACCGCAAAGGATCGGATGCAACTTGGAAAGCCGAGGATGAGATGCGCAAGTTTTACCCTAGTTTGTTTATGTAATAGTTAGGTTTCGGGGACGAAACCTCTTTAAGGGGGGAAGACTTGTAACATCCTAAATTTTATAATGTTAAATAAAGGAAGTTATGTTTAGTGATTTCGCGTAATTAATTAAGGTCGGGTAAGGAGCGGACCATGGACTTGGATTAATTAAGATGGGTTAAATGAGAATGGGATCTAAGGGATATAAATATCCCCTAAACCCAAAATATCTTCATTTCCATCTTATCCTTTCACACTTCCAAAACACACACACACCACACACTACAACCGTCGGCCGGCCGGAAGAGAGAGAGAGAGATTAGTTGTGTTAACGAGTAAACAAGACCCAAACAAGCTCAAAAAGATATGATTCTTGATCTTTGAAGTTTAAAGATCCGGGCTTTTAGTGTATAAACGACGGAAAATGGTCGGGAAGCGTAGTGGGTGATGTTGGACCGTAACAAGGGTGTTAAAATCGCTCGGAATGTTGGACAGAAACCGAAACAGCGGCTATCTGGGCAACTTCGCCCTCATATGGGCAACTTCGCCTTCAAAGCGATGAACTTCGCCTGCAAGCCAAGTTTGCCTGATGAACTTCGCCTGCAAGCTAAGTTCGCCTGATGGCAACTTCGCTGTAAAGCTAAGTTCGCCTAACTGGCAACTTCGCCTGAAGCTAAGTTCGCCTGATGGCAACTTCCTGTAAAGCTAAGTTCGCCTGATAACTTCGCCTAGAGCTAAGTTCGCCTGAGGTTTAACTTCGCTGTAAAGCTAAGTTCGCCTGATAACTTCGCCTAGAGCTAAGTTCGCCTGAGGTTTAACTTCGCCTAAAGCCAAGTTCGCCTGATAACTTCGCCTAAAGCTAAGTTCGCCTAAGGTTTAACTTCGCTTAAAGTCAAGTTCGATTAGAAAATAAATTAAAAATCTAATGAAAAATGTGTTAAGACAGTTAATGGAAATAAAATTTTCCAAGCTGACCTTCAGTGGATAACCGCCATGGATAAGGTTATCCGCATTAGCGAGTGCCGTCCCGATCAAGCGGTAGGTTATGCTACTCAATCATTTGAGGATGGGGCTATGTATTGGTGGGAGAGTGTGGAGCAGAGGAAGACGCGTGAAGAGATCAAAGAGATGAAGTGGGACGATCTGAAGGAGTTAGTGATGATGAAGTTCTGTGCTGACGCCGAGGTTGAAAGGGCGGAGATGAAGTTCCTAAACATGAAAGCTGGGACAATGACACATCGTGAGTACACCACCGAGTTCAATCGAATGTCTAGGTTGGTGCCCGATATGGTCAACACTGAGGCTAAAAGGATCAAGTGTTACGTGAGGGGATTACCACAGAGAGTCCGCATGTTAGTCAGGACAAGTAAACCTGCTACTTTCGATTCTGCTGTCGAACTCGCAGAAATGGTCTATGCAGACTTGGCTGCGGATGATGTGGTGGTGGGAGACGAGAAGAAAGAAAAGAAATGGGTCGCTCCTGCTAAACGACCCGGTACCCAGGTGTGGAACCCTAAGAACAAGCAGCCGAGAGTTTGGGAGAACAGGTCGTGCAAGACCTGTGGCAAGGCACACAGTGGTGAGTGTAGGTGGGGAAAGGGTTCGGATACATGTCATAAGTGTGGAAAGATTCATGCCGGAGAATGTAGATTTGGGTCGAATGTTTGCTACAAGTGTGGGAAGGCAGGTCATTATGCTCATGAGTGCAGTTCTAAGCCTGCATGCTACAAGTGTGGTAAGACGGGTCATTTTGCTAGGGAGTGTACCGAGAGTGAAGCTGGAGGTAGTAGAAGGAAGGATGGCGATCAAGCTAGGACAAGAACTAGAGCCTACTTGCTGACCCAAGAGCAAGCCAAGCAGATTCCTGATGTTGTTACCGGTACGTTCTTAGTAAACGGCATTTCTGCTTCAGTATTATTTGATTCTGGTGCGAGTAGAAGTTTTGTAGCTACGACATTTAGTAAACTAGCTAAAATGAAAGGCTGCCGAGTGTCTGAAACTTTTGTAGTAGAAACCGCCAGTGACACTTCGGTTAAACTTAACAAAGATGGTTTAGAACTGTAAGATAGAATTGGAAGGACATGAGTTCCCGGTTACCCTGTACGTTATGACCTTGGGAAGTTCGATGTGGTTTTGGGTATGGATTGGTTGTCTGAGTTTGAGGCTCAGATAGTGTGTAAGAGTAGGATGATAAGGTTAAAGTCATTGGATGGTAGTGCGGTGACTGTTTATGGTGATAAGGAAAGTTCTGGGCTTAATGTCATTTCGATGATAAAAGCCGAGGGATTGCTAAGGCGAGGATGTTGTGCCTACCTGGCGTATGTTGTCAACGTTACGGCCAAGACGAAAGAAATGAGAGATGTTCCTATTGTGCGCGACTACCCAGAAGTATTCCCTGAGGATCTTCTGGGGTTGCCACCGGAGCGAGAGATAGAATTTCAGATAGATTTAATACCAGGAGCCCAACCTGTCGCGAAAGCGCCTTACCGTCTAGCACCGTCTGAGATGAGAGAATTGATGTCCCAACTGCAAGAACTCCTAGACAAGGGTTTTATCAGACCCAGTGTTTCTCCGTGGGGCGCACCGGTTTTGTTTGTGAAAAAGAAGGATGGAAGTATGAGAATGTGCATGGACTATCGTGAGTTGAATAAGCTTACGGTGAAGAATAGATATCCGTTGCCAAGGATTGATGATCTGTTTGACCAACTGCAAGGTTCAAGTTGGTTCTCACGGATAGATCTCAGATCAGGCTACCATCAGCTGAAGGTGAAAGAGGTAGACATCCATAAGACAGGTCAGCTCGACCCCAGCCAGGGGCTCTGCCCCTTGGACCCTGCTAGGGGCTGCCGCCCCTAGACCCCGCTGCCAGGGGCGCTGCCCCCGGACCTCCGTTCGTTGTGGGTCATATAAAGATAGAAATACATTATGAGAAGTGATAGTTAATTGATACGTATACTTGTTATACAGTCAGCGTGCACAACTGAAGAAAGGGGTTACGATTAACGGTGAACGTAACCGTGTTCAGGTGAGTTTCTAGCCCCATTTATGTGTTATGTTTTGGGGGCTGTGTGCATACTTAATATGTTTGTTAATACGCTTATCCTAAGAGATAAGTGTATGCCTTATGTGAATGATATGATATGTATGAATGATTGCTTGATGGTACGTGAACGATCTTCGGATATTGCACGTACTGTCAGGTTGTAACGCTATGTGTAAGGTAAGTATGATATGTATACTTATGTGTATGAACGTGATAAAGTTAATAAAAGAAGGAATTGACGGTTGCATGGTTGTATGGTTACGAAAAGGGTACCGAGCCCTAATAATACTCGAGGTATGATGTATGGTTGTATGGTAACGAAGAGGGAATCGAACCCTACTAATATTCGAGAACTAGGGAACTGAAACCTACTAATATTCGAGGAAAGAGGGAAACCGAGCCCTAATAATACTCGTGGAAAGAGGGAAACCGAGCCCTAATAATACTCGAGGAAGGAGGGTACCGAGCCCTAATAATACTCGAGGAAGGAGGGTATCGAGCCCTAATAATACTCGAGGAAGGAGGGTACCGAGCCCTAATAATACTCGAGGAATGTAGGGCGTAATGCTCTTTATAACGTAAGATATGAAGGTAAGTTAATACAAAGGAAAGAATGAAAGTATGAGAGAATGAAAGTATGAAAGTATGAATGAAAGAATATAAGTTTATGTGTATTGAATAGTGTATGATTAACTAGAACTCACTCAGCGTAGCTGACTTTTAGTATGCACGCAGGTGAGTATGATGAGGCGGCTTGCTTGAGGAGACACGTGGCATTGAACAAGAGTCTGGCATCTGAAGACTTATGATGTTTTAATTTTAATGCTTTAATGTTGAAAGACAAAGGATGTTTTAAGACAAGTTATGAATTATGTAATGTTTTATGAAAGTTTTATATTCCGCGTAAATGTTTTAATTAACTCTGATATTTAGAACTGTGTTTATGAGTAAACCCAACACGAAAGTAGGGCTACCGGTAACGGGGCCTTACAAATTACATCGTGTTTCTGGGTTAACATTGCCCCCGGAAAGGGTACAGTACTGGGTTAACAGTGTCCCTAGATAATATTATATTATGATATTGATTTATCAAGGTTTACTCAAATTGTGAAACTCACCAACTATTCGTAGTTGACCCGTTTTCTCACATGCATTTTAGGTACAACTAAGATAAAGTGATTGCTTACGTACTACGTGCTTGATGTGTGTAAGATTTGCGTGCGGGATGTTAGGATACATTATAACAAATAGAGTTATGTATCGTATCGTATGATGTGTGTATCCCCTAGACGGTAATGAAACACGAGATAATGTAATTTTGAAGTATATTAATGCATTCAGTTTTCTTTATAAACAATGTGGTTGATATCAGAGGTGTCTGTTGCATCCCGTTTACGTTTCCGCTGCGGTTGCGGGGTGTTACAGTTGGCCTCTATGGTAGAATCAGTCGGGGGACCTGAGAGGCGGTGGTTTACCCTGCGGCGGATGTCAGCGGTTCGAGTACCTTGAGAGGCGCTTATCTCCAACTCGAATGATGAATCCCATAATTCTTAACTAAAGAGAGTACCTTGAAATTCATAAGGAATTTACTTGTCTTTGTACTGTTTCATTCGATCTTTTAGGTCCCGACTTCACCTCGACGGTTAGGCCACGATGCCCTTAAAGTCTATATGCGATAGATAGACTCTTGTAACCATGACACCTTTTCTATTTGCTTACTTGAACAGAATTTCTTTCTAAAAAATGGAACTGTTTAATTCCACAAAAGAAAAAGTTTTTTTTTACGAGGTATAACCATAAATTCTTATGTAATCGACTATTGATCAATTCCCTTTTTGGGGAGTGTCTTGAATACATCCCTAATTCTGAGCTTCATGTTACTCCTACCAAGAAACATGTCAGGTAAGGGCATCCCGATTGGATTAAATGGGATGACAGTTTCTCATTTCGAATCTGTAAAATCAGAATTTCGATCAAATCACACACCGTAGTATACTAGGTCTTCTAATTCGTTAAGAGGTTTATCTAAAAGATTCACAATATAACAAGGATTATTTTGAAATAAGGCACTATATGAATAAGGGAGAAACTCCACGAAAGAAAAATTAATGATTCATATAAATCACTTAGGGGAAAATGGCCTGAATAAATCCAACGAGTGATTAATAATCCTGTTAGGCATA